>NC_057799.1:387480697-387708354 GCF_018294505.1 Triticum aestivum | reverse complement strand
TGTTGTTGTTGTTGCCTTGGTTCTGCACTAACACTTGCATCAGGGCATTCTGTTGCTGAATCAACTGGGTGATCTCTGGCGGGAAAACAAATCCGGTGTCGCGTCTCGGAGGCATCTGATAGGTTTAGAAAAGATGAGAGTTAAGAATAGAATGAGGTCTAGAGAGGAAACACTACCCATATGCTCATGATACAAATTCAATCAATATCACTCAATCAATTCAAACAAGGCAAAACAATCGATCTAACTAGCGTTACAAAGTGCTTGGACTATACTATTAAATGGGGGAAAACTACTACTGATTTGGTGGTCTACTAGAAATTCTGATCCGTTGAAGACTCCATGATGTCTGCTCCAGCTTCATCAATCCAGTCGTCTTCACTTGGTTCCGAGTCGGTGTCGTCGATGATGATGTAGTTATCCGGACAAGTGCATTCGTCGACTTCTGCTTTTGGCACTGGATTTCCCACGAATGCTCCAATCTTCTTCTCCAGGTCGTCAATCTTCCCTACTAGTGCGTTGATTTCCTCCAAATAATCTTCGCGTGTAGCCTTGAGTTCTTCTTGGAGCTCCTTGATCTTCGTTAATGCCTTCTTCAGTTCTTCCTTGCCCGTGCACATCTGGTTCTCCTGGCGACGAATATGTTGGTTCTGCTCCTGGATGAAAGCTGCAATTGATCCACCCTTCTTGGTCTTGATCATCTCCCATTGCGCGTCTCGACGTCCACATATCTGATAAATTGTATCCTTAAGCTCCTGGTGGTAGACTTCTCCAATGCGTCCCATGGCGATGTGTGCGGCCATGCTCTTCCTTAAACTCCAAGTTGGTGCTTCGAAAACCAATCTCATGGGTTCCGTAATTGGCACAAACGTCCTTCCTGGAATGTGAACTTGAATCTTCCAGCTCTCCTCTTCAGGTAATGTGGCATTGTAGGTTCCGGTGATGCTTGGTATTCCTATGTTCAAGTACTTGGTGACTTCCTTCAAGTGTCGACCAAAAGGCGTGTCTTCATCTGGTTGCATGAACTTGCTCCTTGCATTCGCCATTCCTAAAAGAGTAGAAAGTGGAGAGGGGTCAGAAATTAGAAGAGAGAAGCTTTCTAGGGCTTAAGCTTAGTGGTCGTGTCCTACAGTCAACGTGTACTCTGATACCAACTTTGTAGCGACCAGACCTCAAATGGCCTGTGCTGCTGTGCACCAGTGTCATCCCTGGATCAGTAATGCTGACACGCACAGTACAAATGGAGGATTTATAACAGAGTAGCAATCACACACTTATTACATCGAATATCTCCGAAGAGATTAAGTATGATAAACATGGCTTAAGGCCATCTAATAACGATAACAGCGGAAGACTTGGAAGATAAGTGAGTCCATCAACTCCAGCGGCATCACTGAGTATAAGACCACGACCTAAGGCACCTTACTCGTCGTCTGAAAAGTCTGCAACATGAAACGTTGCAGCCCGAAAACGGGTCAGCACATAGAATATGCTGGCAAAGCAACACATAGAGAGCAATGAACAATAATAATGCTATACTATATGCATATATGGCTGGTGGAAAGCTCTATGGTTACAGTTTTGCGAAAAGCCAATTTTATCCTACTGCAAAGGAATAAATTTTATTTAACTATCATGGTGGTTGTGAAACATTGAGAAGGTACCTCCAACTCAATCCCAATTAAGTGTCTTCATTAACCCAACAAAATTAATTATAAGTAACATGGTGATGAGATTCAAATGATAATCCAGGTACTAGATACTCAAGTTGTCCATAACCGGGGACACGGCTAACCATGATTAGTTTGTACACTCTGCAGAGGTTTGCGCACTTTTCCCCACAAGACTCGATCGCCTCCGCTTGATTCTCGCACTGCATGGTGTTTGAGAAACGGATGACCGAGACACAGCCTTTCAGAAACAATCCCTCTTTACTCTGGATGGACCGGTACACCTACTTTCCCCTACATCTGCTAGCCCACCTCTTCAAGAGATCTTGTAACCTACTCAACTATGCTAGAGCCCATAATAGCTTGTGGCTGCACACGGAAGTTTCTAGCATGAATAATCTTATGATCCCTTTGAGCCTGGGTGGCGGTCCTTATACAAACAGACAACACTGGGTTCTCCAGGTGCCTCAATCCACCCAGATGTGAGTTTTAGTTGCCACCTTAAGTTGAACCATTATTAACAATCTCACATCTGTCGTGAATATCACTCAAACCCAATCCACGTCTACGAGCATAGCATGGCAATAATAAAAGCAACGTAGAAGTAACTCCCAAGGGTTTGATAAGAAAAACAGGTAATAGGTACTACCTCAACTACTTCCCAATACCCACAATTTAATTAGATCCTAATCATGCAAGTGTTTGAGGAAAGCAGATCTAATGCAGTAAAACTGGGTATGAACGGGATATGATCAAAGTGTTACTTGCCTTGCTGATGATCCGCAAAACCTAGCGAGTCGAAGTAACAAGCGGCACACTCCGGGTACTCTATCGCAAACAAACAAGCATACAATCAGTACTCATCTAATGCACAGGTAAAACTCGAATGAAAGATCCAACCAGAAAGTTCAGCTTAAGAACTCCGGTTTGCAAAAAGAATCAACTCGAAAGAAGCAACGAAAGTCAAACGACGAAAGAAAGAAACTTTGTTTGCTAATCTGGATCTAGGTCAAATTTTACTGTAGCAAAAACTTGTTTGAGTAGGTTAAACGGAAAGAGAATTTCGACACGAAACTCTAGGCGCTTGAATCGCCTGATTCCGATAATCGAGCGAGAAGTTAAACAGAATCGAAGATTCGATCAGAAATCGAATCTGAGAAAATAACGAGAAAAATCCGACGAAAAAGAAAAACGGACGTTCGTTAACAGAGAAAAACCGACGAACGCGTTCGTTAAAACGAACGGTTCGGTGAACGCTCGCAAAATAATAAAACCGAAAAAAAACCGATCTAGGGTTTTTTTTTAAAACGAACGGTTTTTTTTAAAGAAAACCGGCAACGGCGAGGTGCGGCTACCTCGGGGACGGGCTCCGGCGAGGCTGCGGCGACGGGGCTGCGGGGGCTCGGGGCTCGGGCGGCTCGGGGGCGAGGGGCGGGGCTCCGGCGGCGGCTCCGGCGAGCGGCGGCGGCGCGGATCCCGTGCGGGCGGCGGCGGGCGAGGCGAGTGCGGCGGCGGCGGCTTGCGGTGAGGGAGAGGGGGGGCGGCGGCGGTATAAATAGGGGGGTGGAGGTGACTTGGGGAAGGGGGTGGCCGGCGGGAGCCGTGCGGGAGCCGGACTCGGCCATGGCGGCGGCGGCGTCTCGTGCGCGAGGAGGAGAGGGTCGCGGGGTGGGCCGGCGGCCTGGCTGGGTTGCGGCCCGGTCGGGCGCGCAGTTTTTTTTTAAAATAAGTTCCGCGGTAAATAATTTGTAGAAAAATAAATAAAAATCAGAAAAATATGAAATAAATTTTCCCCGTCTAGTTAGAAAATCTAGAATAGGGTGAACATTTGTTTAACACAAAATGAATATTTTGAAAACATGCAATATTTTTAATGCAATAAAAATTGCAAATAAATTCCAAATAATGATTTTAACATTTTTCCTCCAGTATTTCAATTGTTTTGGAGAAGTCATATTTTCTCCTCTCGTTTATTTTAAAATGAAATATTTTTCCGGAGGGAAAATAATTAAAACCAAAATCCTCGTCTTATTATTTGATAAAAATCAAATATGAAAATTTAAGAAAAATCCCCAACTCTCTCCGAGGGTCCTTGAGTTGCTTAGGATTTATCGAGGATTTTGTCAAAATGCAATAAAACATGATATGCAATGATGATCTATGTATAACATACCAAATTGAAAATTTGGGATGTTACAAATCGATTCCCAATGGGAAGCAGCACCCCTCGAGGCGGCGGAGCTCCTAGGCTGCCGGTTGGCTGGTGTCTAACGTAAGGGTGCGGGGCCGCAAGTTCGCCATGGTAGCAGCGCTTAGATGGCTATCTTAGAGTTCCGTCGGTTCAAGGTACTACCGCAGCCGGATCTGGATGACGGGGACTCTTTGTGGGTTGGCCCGGCGGCGGCGCAACCACGGCAGTGCGGTGGGGCGGGGAGCAGGGTTTTGGCCGGGGCCACGGACGGCGGAGGCAAGCTGCCCTGCCGTTGGTCGCTGGCTCTTCGGGGAAGATTCCTAACAGTGTCAGCCGGGAGGCACAAGACGGCCATCAAGCCATCCGGCGTAGATCGGACAGTACCAAAATAAAATAAAATCGTGTGACCCCAATTTAGTCTCAGTCAGCAAACGTGTGACCACTCTCGTACCTTACTGTTGATCTCTTAGTGTATTTCTTCAGATCAAAGAGATGTGTCGTTCTTAACATTATGCGTTATCTGCATCTTCAGCCACACCGTCTTCCGACTCACCGCAGCTGCTCCAACAAGGGAAGCATACACCAGAAGGGAGCTATAGTCCCCACTCAATAGTTCCCTGCATCGAATGCGCGTGCCCGACATGGACAGCCACAACAACTGCAGGGCCATCGACAAGTCAGCACATGATGCTCACTCCTATGGATGGCGGCCAGATAGGTTGTACCCTCATCTTAATTTTGTGCAACATTTATGGCTTTGTTATTCATCTAAGCATGGAAAATAGATTATCACATTTCACTGTATATTCATGCTGATCTCTTACGGGTCTTGTTCAGGAGTTAACACTGTTCCATAGTTCAGCTAAGATACTTGTTCTTTAGGTAATGTTGTTCCATAGTTATCATCCATCAGCCAATGCTATCCCACAGGCTGGTGATTATAGTATTATACCACTTCTAGTATTACCTATGTTGTTCTTTAATACTTTTGTGTGCCATCTAGTTAATCTCGAGTACAAACGATACATATTCTGTAGCTTTCATCTGTATTCTCCCTTTAGTTTTAGAGACCTATTGCTGCTAGTTAACCCCAGTCCTACTATTTATCTCGTCTCCTACATGCACTCATTACATAAATCTAACTACTAGTTGTCTTCCATGCATGTCAGATATAATTGCCCACACTGATATATCCACAAGAACCTCACGGAGCAATGTAAAGGCCAATAAACTTGATGTCAATGATACCCAATATGATGGAAGATGTAAAGGCAGTTCTTCAGAAGACATGCAGAAAGATGTTGAATCCTCTTCACCCCACAAGGTCCTTGCTCTAACTTGGCCCGTGATATGGGTACAACATGCATATAATGTCCTGGAGTGTATCTACTCTGTTGCAATGCCATGTGCTTAGCATGCTGATCATGCATGTAAATATGTCATGCCTTCCTGTTTTTCAGTACCTATTCCATTCATGATAACATGTTTTCAAATTCAAGTACTGTCATTCTACTCTATCGCAGTGCCATCTGCTTAATTTGGACATCATGCTTCTGAATATCTTATGCATTGTTATTCATCAATACGTACTTCATCTGTCTACCATACCATGTTTTTTTACATTGAAGTGCTGTTCTAATGCTCTGTTGCAATGCCATCTTAGTTTCCCAATCATACACGTGTATGCTGCCTTAGTTTTTTCTATACGTATTCCGCTAGCATACAGTTTTACATTCAACTAGTGTTTTTTTACTGTGTTGTCCTGTCGTATCCCTAGCTCTTACACCATACTCCCTCCGTCCGGATTACATGTTGCCGAAATGGATAAAAAGGATGTATGTAGAACTGAAATACGCCTAGACCCATCCATTTTTTTGGATGGAGGGAATACATGTCAATATGTCATGCCTTTCTATTCTTCAGTACCTATTCCATCTCTTTGTTGTAGCATGTTTTATAACTGAAGCACCATTCTTCTATACAAGGCATGCAAGGGGAAGACGACTATGTTAGAATCTGAAGGGTACAAACCAGGTCTTTGCAAAAGATCCAAACGTCAGGACATAATAAACCAACTCCAGTTTTTATAGATACTGCTCCAGCACAGAGAAACCCAACTCCTACTGATAATAAGCAGATTCCAGTGGCCAAAGAACTAGTCCGCTCCAGTCCAGCAAAAATATGTCAGCTCCATTCTAAGAAGCGTGTGCGTATCCTTGCATCATGAAATTTTATAGCATGTTGATCATATTTTCTACATATTTCTTACCCATCTCTCTTTTAGAAAATAAGCTTAGCAGATAGAAGAATTTCTGCATTGGTATCGTCTGTGAGGAAAGATTCTTGCAGGAATTCTCTGTACTCCAATGCAGATGTAAGTACCTGTTGTATATCACTATATTTTTACATCAGCATGTATTTTGTTAATCGGCGTGAATCCAACCTTTATCTGATCTAAATTTAGTTGTAGCAAAATGTATGATTAAAGGCCACAATGTTGATTTTTGTAAGGAAAACTGCCTGGTAGTTTTGCATCCTGAGCTGCATGAGTGTACTATCTCATATCAGTGGGTTTGATTACTTTGGTTCTGCAGTGGGTTTTCAGTGTTTTTTTACTGTGTTGTCCTGTTGTATCCCTAGCTCTTACATCATACTCCCTCCGTCCGGATTACATGTCGCAGAAATGGATAAAACTGGATGTATCTAGAACTGAAATACGCCTAGACCCATCCATTTATTTCCGGATGGAGGGAATACATGTCAATATGTCATGCCTTTCTATTCTTCAGTACCTATTCCATATCTACTGTAGCATGTTTTATAATTGAAGCACCATTCTTCTATATAAGGCATGCAAGGGGAAGACGGCTATGTTAGAATCTGAAGGGTTACAAACCAGGTCTTTGCAAAAGATCCAAACGCCAGGAGATAATAAACCAACTCCATTTTTCATAGATACTGCTCCAGCACAGAGAAACCCAACTCCCACTGATAATAAGCAGATTCCAGTGGCCAAAGAACTAGTCCGCTCCAGTCCAGCAAAAGAATGTCAACTCCATTCTAAGAAGCGTGTGCGTATCCTCGCATCATGAAATTTTATAGCATTCTGATCATATTTTCTACATGTTTCTTACCCATCTCTCTTTTAGAAAATAAGGTTAAATGATAGAAGATTTCCTTCATTGGGATTGTATTCGAGGAAAACATCTTGCGGGAATTCTCTGTGCTCCAATGCTAATGTAAGTACCTGTTGTATATCACTATATTTTTACATCAGTGTGTATTTTGTTAATCGGCGTGAATCCAACCTTTGTCTGATCTAAAATTAGTTGTAGCAAAATGTTAAAGGCGCCAATGTTGATTTTTGTAAAGAAAACTGCCTGGTAGTTTTGCATACTGAGTTGCATGAGTGTACTATCTCATATCATGCACATTACCGAATTGTAGTGCTGCTCCGGTTGCCCATTCATTCATTGTGTCAATGTTGCTTTCGTATTACCTTACCTGGCTGATGATAGCTGTGCCATATTGTGTTAATTTGGTGTTGGCTAGTTGCCCAAACGTTCGTTGTGCTAATGTTGCTTTCCTATTATCTGACTTGGCCAATGATAGCAATGATAGTGTCTTAATTTGGTGCAGGCTGCTGAAGATAAGAAGACAAACTCTAGAAATAGCAAGAACCCCATTGTTTCTTTCCAATAAATCTAGGCCAGGTAATATGCCAATAACTCATGATTAATCTGTTTGGTTCCCCTCCTAATTTATGTTATGATGCGGTGGTTGAGACACTCTCCACTATCAATAATACAAGCCTGCCAAAATCACCATCTGAATCTGTTCAGTATCCTCTGTCTCGAATGCAACGGAAAAAATGTATGTTTGTGAACCAATTAATGGCTGAAGGAATGATGGAAATGGTGGAGGAATCAGAGGTGCAGAGTCGTGCGACACAACAACTGATCAATGTTTTCAGAGACAGTGTAGCAAAGCAGCAAGAACTTGCCCACATGCTTATGGGCGTCATCCGTGCTGAGGTTGCAGATTGTGACGTTGTAGATCGTTAGGTTATGTTCATTTATTTGCACTGGCATCAATCTTTGATTGCCCAGTGGATGTAATTTCCTGTAATATATGCTAGATGTGCAACGTTTTCCCTGTATGTCGTACCTTTGCTTGATCGGTTTTGGTCCTGTGCATAATTGCTCGTTGTAATGGGCTCAAATTATCTAATTTGGCCTAAAGACATGTACGAACTTTAGTGGGCCCATTAAGTTAATGGGTCGTTACCAGGCCGAAAGTTAATGGTCGGCCCTCTTAACTCCCGGGTCGTTAACAGGCTGACATCGAAGCGGGCAACAGGTGGGCCCAATTGATTTCACAGGCCGTTAACAGGTCATTACTAAGTTCGGGCTACATATGGCCCAACTATACTGCGGGCCTTTAGCAGGCCGAAAGAGACAGTGGGCTTGTACTGGACCATGAAGAGCATGGGCCGCTAAGAGGCCGAAAGTCAGGTCGTATTGTAAATGGCCCAACTGTGTTGTGGGCCTTTAGCAGGCCAAAAGAGAAACCGGGCTGGTATTGGACCATGAAGGGCATGGGCCGTTAAAAGGCCAAAACTCAGGTCCGACTACAAATGGCCCAACTCATTTATGGTCCGTTAACAGGCTGAAAGGCACACAGGGCCGGGAATTGGCCCAACAATTAAATGGGTCGCTAAAAGGCCAAAACTCAGGTCCGACTACAAATGGCCCAACAGATATATGGGCCGTCACCAGGGTGAAAGACACACCGGGCCGGAAATTGGCCCAACACTTAAATAGGTCGCTAAAAGGCCGAAACTCAGGTCTGACTACAAATGGCCCAACTGATTTATGGGCCGTCAACAGGCTGAAAGACCCACCGGGCCGGAAATTAGCCCAATATTTAAATGGGTCGCTAAAAGGCCGAAAGATGTACATTGTGAAAATTGGCCCATCCACTAAATGGGCCGTTAACAGGCCGAAATCTCATCGGGCCGATATTGAGCCCAAATATATAGCGGGTTGTTAACGGGCTCGAACTGATGATGGGCTGCAATGGTGTCAAATCTTTAATGGGCCGTCGACGGGCCGAATTGGCACATCTCGTATGGGCCGTGGGCTTAAATGGACCTGACACAAGTAGGCCTTATATGGGCCGGCCTGCTATTTTTTACTGGGCTGGCCTTTTTCACCGGAATGGGCCACTCTTGGGTCGTGCCACGTGTCGACCTATCATAGGCGCCTCCTGTCCAATGAGTGGATGGCATCTGTCCCAACGGTGAGGCAACACGTGTTTCCTCCAGCCAATGATGATTTTACACGTGGAAAATCCCCATTGGTCCGGGCTGTTAACGGGTTATCGGATCCAAAACCGGACCCGATAGCTTAACGGCGTTCCATTACGGTGGATGCCACGTGTTGGTCACCCTTGATGAAAGCACTTCTGTGACGCGCGATTTATCGTCATGGAAGTGGACACTTCCGTGATGATAATTTTGGTAATGTCATGGGACACTTCTACGATAGCACAGGTATGACTATCTTGATTCTGTCATAAATTTGTCATGGATGTACATGCATGACAGAAAACGTGACCTACTGTGACAAACACGTATCATCACGGAAGTGTATTTTTTTGTAGTGTTGGCCGGCCTCCTCCTCCCCCTCCTTTATATACGTGGCCAGGGGGCACCCCAAAACACAACAGACAATCTCTTAGCCATGTGCGGTGTCCCCCTCGACAGTTTAACACCTCGGTCATATCGTCTTAGTGCTTAGGTGAAGCCCTGCGCTGGTAACTTCATCATCACCGGCGGCACGCCGTCGTGCTGACGAAACTCTCCCTCGTCCTCAACTGGATCAAGACCTCGAGGGACATCATCGTGTTGAACGTGTGCTGAACACGGAGGTGCTGTACGTTCGGTACTTGGATCGGTTGGATTGTGAAGACGTTCGACTACATCAACCGAGTTACTAAACGCTTCCGCTTTCGGTCTACGAGGGTACGTGGACACACTCTCCCCGCTCGTTGCTATGATTCTCCTAGATAGATCTTGCATGATCGTAGGAGTTTTTTTGAATTACTACGTTCCCCAACAGTGGCATCCGAGCCAGGTCTATGCGTAGATGTTATATGCACGAGTAGAACGCAAAGAGTTGTGGGCCATAATAGTCATACTGCTTACCACCAACGTCTTACTTTGATTCGGCAGTATTGTTGGATGAAGCGGCCCAGACCGACATTACATGGCCGCGTTCATGAGACTAGTTCTACCGACGTGCTTCGCACACAGGTGGCTAGCAGGTGTCTGTTTCTCTAACTTTAGTTGAATCGAGTTTGACTACGGTCGGTCCTTATTGAAGGTTAAAATAGCACACTTGACGAAAAATCGTTGTGGTTTTGATGCGTAGGTAAGAATGGTTCTTGCTAGAAGCCCGTAGCAGCCACATAAAATTTGCAACAACAAAGTAGAGGACGTCTAACTTGTTTTTGCAGGGCATGTTGTGATGTGATATGGTCAAGACGTGATGAGATATAAATTGTTGTATGAGATGATCATGTTTTGTAAAAGTTATTGGCAACTGACAGGAGCCTTATAGTTGTGGCTTTATTGTATGAAATGCAATCGCCATGTAATTGCTTTACTTTATCACTAAGCGGTAGCGATAGTCGTAGAAGCAATAGTTGGCGAGACAACAACGATGCTACGATGGAGATCAAGGTGTCAAGCCGGTGACGATGGAGATCACGGCGGTGCTTTGGAGATGGAGATCAAAGGCACAAGATGATCATGGCCATATCATGTCACATATTTTGATTGCATGTGATGTTTATCCTTTATGCATCTTATTTTGCTTAGTACGGCGGTAGCATTATAAGATGATCCCTCACTAAATTTCAAGGTATAAGTGTTCTCCCTGAGTATGCACAGTTGCTACAGTTCATCGTGCCGAGACACCACGTGATGATCGGGTGTGATAAGCTCTACGTTCACATACAATGGGTGCAAGCCAGTTTCGCACATGCAGAATACTCGGGTTAAACTTGACGAGCCTAGCATATGCAGATATGGCCTCGGAACACTGAGACCGAAAGGTCGAACGTGAATCATATAGTAGAGATGATCAACAAAGTGACGTTCACCATTGAAAACTACTCCATCTCACATGATGATCGGACATGGTTTAGTTGATATGGATCACGTGATCATTTAGATGACTAGAGGGATGTCTATCTAAGTGGGAGTTCTGGAGTAATATAATTAATTGAACTTTAATTTATCATGAACTTAGTACCTGATAGTTTTTGCATGTCTATGTTGTTGTAGATCAATGGCCCGTGCTACCGTTCCCTTGAATTTTTATGCGTTCCTAGAGAAACCTAAGTTGAAAGATGATGGTAGCAACTACACGGACTGAGTCCGTAACTTGAGGATTATCCTTATTGCTGCACAGAAGAATTACGTCCTGGAAGCACCGCTAGGTGCAAGACCCGCTGCAGGAGTAACTCCGGGCGTTATGAACGTCTGGCAGAGCAAAGCTGATGACTACTCGATAGTTCAGTGTGCCATGCTTTACGGCTTAGAATCGGGACTACAAAGACGTTTTGAACGTCATGGAGCATATGAGATGTTCCAGGAGTTGAAGTTAATATTTCAAGCAAATGCCCGAATTGAGAGATATGAAGTCTCCAATAATTTCTACATCTGCAAGATGGCGGAGAACAATTCTGTCAGTGAACATATACTCAGAATGTGTGGGTACCACAACCACTTGACTCAACTAGGAGTTAATCTTCCTGATGATAGTGTCATTGATAGAGTTCTTCAATCACTGCCACCAAGCTATAAAAGCTTCGTGATGAACTATAATATGCAAGGGGTGGATAAGACAATTCCCGAGCTCTTCGCGATGCTAAAGGATGCGGATGTAGAAATCAAGAAGGAGAATCAAGTGTTGATGATTAACAAGGCCACTAGTTTCAAGAAAAAGGGCAAAGGGAAGAAGGGGAACTTCAAGAAGAATGGCAACCAAGTTGCTGCTCAAGTGAAGAAGCCCAAGTCTGGACCTAAGCCTGAAACTGAGTGCTTCTACTGCAAAGGGACTGGTCACTGGAAGAGGAACTGCCCACGGATAATAAGGATGGCAAAGTGAAAGGTATATTTGATATACATGTTATTGATGTGTACCTTAATTACTAATGCTCGTAGTAGCGCCTGGTATTTGATACTGGTTCAGTTGCTCATATTTGCAACTCGAAACAGGGGCTACAGATTAAACGAAGATTGGCTAAGTACGAGGTGACGATGCGCGTGGGAAATGGTTCCAAAGTCGATGTGATCGCCGTCGGCACGCTACCTCTACACCTACCGTCGGGATTAGTTTTAGACTTGAATAATTGTTATTTGGTGCCAGCGTTGAGCATGAACATTATATCTGGATCTTGTTTAATGCGAGACGGTTATTCATTTAAATCAGAGAATAATGGTTGTTCTATTTATATGAGTAATATCTTTTATGGTCATGCACCCTTGATGAGTGGTCTATTTTTGTTGAATCTAGACTGTAGTGATACACATATTCATAATATTGAAGCCAAAAGATGCAAGGTTAATAATGACAGTGCAACTTATTTGTGGCACTGCCGTTTAGGTCATATTTGGTGGGGAACGTAGTATTTCAAAAAATTTGCCTACGATCACGCAAGATCTATCTAAGAGAAGCATAGGAACGAGCGGGGAGAGTGTGTCCACGTACCCTCATAGACCGAAAGCGGAAGCGTTTAGTAACGCGGTTGATGTAGTCGAACGTCTTCGCGATCCAACCGATCCAAGCACCGAACGTATGGCACCTCCGCGTTTAGCACACGTTCAGCTCGGTGACGTCCCTCGAACTCTTGATCCAGTTGAGGCCGAGGGAGAGCTCCGTCAGCACGACGGCGTGGTGACGGTGATGATGAAGTTACCAGTGCAGGGCTTCGCCTAAGCACTATGACGATATGACCGAGGTGAGTAACTGTGGAGGGGGGCACCGCACACGGCTAAGAGATTATCTGTTGTGCTATTGGCGTGCCCCCTGGCCACGTATATAAAGGAGGGAGGAAGAGGAGGCCGGCCTAGGAGGGGCGCGCCTATAGGGGGGGTCCAACTAGGATTCCCAATCCTAGTTGGAGTCCCCTTCCTTTTCCACGAGGGGAGAGAGGGAAGGAGTAGGAGAGGGAGAAGGAAAGAGAGGGGGTGCCGCCCCCTCCCTAGTCCAATTCGGACTTGCCATGGGGGGGCGCGCGGCCACCCCTTGAGGCCCTTCTCTCCTTTCCCATATGGCCCATTAAGGCCCACTACTTCCCCCGGCGAATGCCCGTAACTCTCCGGTACTTCGAAAAATACCCGAATCACTTGGAACCTTTCCGATGTCCGAATATAGCCTTCCAATATACCGATCTTTACGTCTCAACCATTTCAAGACTCCACGTCATGTCCGTGATCTCATCTGGGACTCCGAACAACCTTCGGTACATCAAATCACATAACTCATAATACAAATCGTCATTGAACGTTAAGCGTGCGGACCCTACGGGTTCGAGAACTATGTAGACATGACTGAGACACATCTCCGGTCAATAACCAGTAGTGGAACCTGGATGCTCATATTGGCTCCTACATATTCTATGAAGATCTTTATCGGTCAAACCGCATAACAACATACGTTGTTCCCTTTGTCATCGGTATGTTACTTGCCCGAGATTCGATCGTCGGTATCATCATACCTAGTTCAATCTCGTTACCGGCAAGTCTCTTTACTCGTTCTGTAATGCATCATCCCGCAACTAACTCATTAGCCACATTGCTTGCAAGGCTTATAGTGATGTGCATTACCGAGAGGGCCCAGAGATACCTCTCCGATACACGGAGTGACAAAAACAAGTACCCACTGCCGATGATCAATGATTTGTTTGACCGCCTACAAGGAGCTAAAGTATTTTCCAAGATCGATCTACGATCGGGATACCATCAATTAAAGATTCGAGAGCAGGATATACCTAAGACGGCCTTTACCACCAGATATGGATTATATGAGTATACCGTTATGTCATTTGGTCTGACTAACGCACCTGCCTATTTCATGAACCTGATGAACAAAGTGTTTATGGAGTTTTTGGATAAGTTCGTCGTGGTGTTCATTGATGATATTTTAGTCTTTTCCAAGAATGAGGAAGAGCATGAGGAGCATTTGCGATTGGTACTTGAGAAGCTCAGAGAACATCAGTTATACGCCAAGTTCAGCAAGTGTGAATTCTGGCTGAAGGAAGTTGGATTCCTTGGACATGTTATTTCTGGAGAAGGAATAGCAGTAGACCCTGCCAAGGTTGACACAGTGACAAGTTGGGAATCACCCATGACAGTTGGAGAAATCCGGAGTTTTCTTGGACTTGCAGGATACTACCGGAGATTCATCGAGAATTTCTCGAAGATTGCTAAGCCCATGACTGAGCTATTGAAGAAGGACACCAAATTCAATTGGACTGAGGAATGTGAAGCTAGTTTCCAAGAGTTGAAGAAACGATTGGTTACATCACCAGTGTTGATTCTGCCAGATCAACGCAAGGATTATGAAGTTTATTGCGACGCTTCTCGTCGAGGACTTGGAGCAGTGCTTATGCAGGAAGGAAGAGTTGTGTCATATGCTTCACGACAACTTAAACCCCATGAGAAGAATTATGCTACGCATGATTTGGAGTTAGCAGCCGTGGTGCATGCATTGAAGACATGGAGACATTTTCTCATCGGAAACCATTGTGAGGTGTATACGGATCACAAGAGTTTGAAGTATATTTTCACGCAGAAGGAGTTAAATCTCAGACAGAGGAGATGGTTGGAGCTCATTAAGGATTATGATATGAGATTGCATTATCACCCAGGAAAGGCTAACGTAGTAGCAGACGCGTTGAGCCGCAAGAGTCATGTCAACACCCTCATGACAGGAGAGTTACCTCAGGAGTTAGCCGAGTACCATTGTATCCGACAGAGGAACCCAATTTACCTCGAAGTTTTGGAAGCAGTTATATGAAACATTGGGAACCAGGCTAGAATTTAGTACAGCTTTTCACCCGCAGACAGATGGACAGACCGAGAGAGTCAACCAGATTTTGGAGGACATGTTAAGAGCTTGTGCACTAGATTATGGATCTAGTTGGGACGACAATTTGCCATATGCGGAGTTTTCTTATAACAACAGTTATCAGACCAGTTTGAAAATGGCCCCTTTCGAAGCTTTGTACGGAAGGAGGTGTAGGACACCGTTGTTATGGGACGAAGTTGGAGACCGTCAGTTTGGTATGTTATACATAGATCATCATTGCATATCATATTTTATTGCATTTCGACGAATCCTCGATAAATCCTAAGCAACTCAAGGACCCTCGGAGAGAGTTGGGGATTTTCTCAAATTTTCATATTTGATTTTCATCAAATAATAAAACGAGGATTTCGGTTTTAATTATTTTTCTCTCCGGAAAAATATTTCATTCAAAAACAAATGAGAGGAGAAAATATGACTTCTCCAAAAACAATTGAAATATCGGAGGAAAAGTGTTAAAATCATTTATTGGATTTTATTCGGAGTTTTGTTTGCAATTTTAATTGCATTAAAAAAATATTGCATGTTTTCAAAAATTTATTTTGTGCCAAAAAAATGTTCACCCTGTTCTAAATATTCTAACTAGACGGGGAAAATTTGTTTTACCTTTTTTAGACTTTTATTTATTTTTTCTACGAATTTTTCCACGAAACGTATTTAAAAAAAACGCGCGGCGCCCGACCGGGCCGAAGCCCAGCCGAGCCGCCGGCCCACCCCGTCGTCCTCCTCGCGCACGCCAGCGCCGCCCTCGCCGAGTCCGGCTCGAGCACGGGAGCACCCCGCCGCCTTGCCCCCTCCTCCAAGCCGCCACCCCCCCCTCCATATATAGCCCCGCCGCCCCCCTTCTCACCCCGCAGCCGCCCCGCACCTGCCCCGCACCCCGCCACCGGAGCCGGAGCTCGAGGCCGCCGCCGCTCGCCCCCTCGCCGCCCCCTCCCCGCCCCGAGCACCCCCGAAGCCCCGCACCCCGCCGACCTCGCCGGACCCCCGCCGGAGCCCGCCGACCCCGCCGGAGCCCCGCCCCCGACGAGGTATACCTCGCCGCCGTTTTGCCGGTTTTGTTAAAAAAAACCGTTCGTTTAAAAAAAACCCTAGATCGTTTTTTTACGGTGTTGTTATTTTGTGAGCATTCACCGACTCGCTCGTTTTAACGAACGCGTTCGTCGGATTTTCTCTGTTAACGAACGTCCGATCTTTAACCGTTCGTCCATTTTTCTTTTTCGTCAGATTTTTCCGCGATTATCTCAGATCTCGATTTCTGATCGAATCTTCGTTTCTGTTTAACTTTTCGCTCGTTTATCGGAATCAGGCGATTCAAGCGCCTGGAGTTTCGTCTCGAAATTCGCTTTCCGTTTAACCAACTCAAACAAGTTTTTGCTAATGTAAAATTTGACCTAGATCCAGATTAGTAAACGAAGCTTGTTTCTTTCGCAGTTTGACCTTCGTTGCTTCGTTCGAGTTGATTCTTTTTGCAAACCGGAGTTCTTAAGTTGAACTTTCTGGTTGGATCTTTCATTCGAGTTTTACCTGTGCATTAGATGAGTACTGATTGTCTGCTTGTTTGTTTGCGATAGAGTACCCGGAGTGTGCCACTTGTTACTTCGAATCGCTAGGTTTCGCGGATCATCAGCAAGGCAAGTAACACTTTGATCATGCCTTCCATACCCAGTTTTATTGCATTAGATCTATTCCTCAAACAATTGCATGATTAGGATCTAATTAAATTGTGGGTTCTGGGAAGTAGTTGAGGTAGTACCTATTACCTGTTTTCTTATCAAACCCTTGGGAGTTACTTCTACGTTTGCTATTATATTGCCATGCTATGCTCGTAGACGTGGATTGGGTTTGAGAGATATTCATGACAGATGTGAGATTGTTAATAATGGTTTACCTAAGGTGGCAACTAAAACTCACATCTGGGTGGATTGAGGAACCTGGAGAATCCAGTGTTGTCTGTTTGTATAAGGACCGCCACCCAGGCTCAAAGGGATCATAAGATTATTCATGCTAGAAACTTCCGTGTGCAGCCACAAGCTATTATGGGCTCTAGCATAGTTGAGTAGATTACATGATCTCTTGAAGAGGTGGGCTAGCAGATGTAGGGAAAAGTAGGTGTACCGGTCCACCCGGAGTAGAGAGTGATTGTTCCTGAAAGACTGTGTCTCGGTCATCCGTTTCTCAAACATCATGCAGTGCGAGAATCAAGTGGAGGCGATCGAGTCTTGTGGGGAAAAGTGCGCAAACCTCTGCAGAGTGTACAAACTAATCATGGTTAGTCGTGTCCCCGGTTATGGACAATTTGAGTATCTGGTACCTGGATTATCATTTGAATCTCATCACCATGTTACTTTTAATTAATTTTGTTGGGTTAATGATGATTCTTAATTGGGATTGAGATGCTGTCAACCATCTCAATGTTTCACAACCACCATGATAGTTAAATAAAATTTATTCCTTTGAAGTAGGGAAAAATTGGCTTTTCGCAAAACTTAACCATAGAGCTATCCCCCAGCCATATATGCATGTAGCATAGCCTTATTATTGTTCATTATTCTCTATGTGTTACATTGCCAGCATATTCTATGTGCTGACCCGTTTTCGGGCTGCAACGTTTCATGTTGCAGACTTTTCAGACGACGAGTAAGGTGCCTTAGGTCGTGGTCTTATACTCAGTGATGCCGCTGGAGTTGATGGACTCACTTATCTTCCAAGTCTTTCGCTGTTATCGTTTTAGATGGCCTTAAGCCATACTTATCATACTTATTCTCTTTGGAGATATTCGATGTAATAAGTGTGTGATTGCTACTCTGTTATAAATCCTCCATTTGTACTGTGCGTGTCAACATTACTGATCCAGGGATGACACTGGTGCACAGCAGCACAGACCATTTGAGGTCTGGTCGCTACAAATTTAGTTTTGTCATCCATTTGCCAGATTTCATAAAATGTGGCAATTGCCAACATGATTCGGACAGACTTAAGCATCGCTACGAGTGAGAAAATCTGATCGTAGTCAACACCTTGAACTTGTCAAAAACCTTTTTCGACAAGTCTAGCTTTGTAGATAGTAACACTACTATCAGCGTCCGTCTTCCTCTTGAAGATCCATTTATTTTCTATTGCTTGCCGATCACCGGGCAAGTCAACCAAAGTCCATACTTTGTTCTCATACATGGATCCATCCCAGATTTCATGGCCTCAAGCCATTTTGCGGAATCTGGGCTCATCATCACTTCCTCATAGTTCATAGGTTTGTCATGGTCTAGTAACATGATTTCCAGAACAAGATTACCTTACCACTTTGGTGCGGAACGTATTCTGGTTGACCTACGAGATTTGGTAGTGACTTGATCTGAAGTTTCATGATCATCATCATTAACTTCCTCACTAATCGGTGTAGGCATCACTGGAACTGATTTCTGTGGTGAACTACTTTCCAATTCGGGAGAAGGTACAATTACCTTATCAAGTTCTACTTTCCTCCCACTCACTTCTTTCAAGAGAAACTCCTTCTCTAGAAAGGATCCATTCTTAGCAATGAATATCTTGCCTTCAGATCTGTGATAGAAGGTGTACCCAATAGTTACTTTTGGGTATCCTATGAAGACACATTTCTCCGATTTGGGTTCGAGCTTATCAGGTTGAAGATTTTTCACATAAGCATTGCAACCCCAAACTTTAAGAAATGACAGCTTAGGTTTCTTGCCAAACCACAGTTCATATGGTGTCGTCTCAACGGATTTAGATGGTGCCCTATTTAACGTGAATGCAGTTGTCTCTAATGCATAACCCCAAAACGATGGTGGTAAATCGGTAAGAGACATCATAGATCGCACCATATCCAATAAAGTACGGTTATGACATTCAGACACACCATTACGCTGTGGTGTTCCAGGTGGCCTGAGTTGTGAAACTATTCCACATTTTTTAATGAAGGCCAAACTCGTAACTCAAATATTCGCCTCCGTGATCAGATCATAGAAACTTTATTTTCTTGTTACGATGATTTTCCACTTCACTCTGAAATTCTTTGAACTTTTCAAATGTTTTATACTTATGTTTCATCAAGTAGATGTACCCATATCTGCTCAAATCATCTGTGAAGGTCAGAAAATAACGATACCCGCCGCGAGCCTCAACACTCATTGGACCGCATACATCGTATATATATTTTCCAACAAGTCAGTTGCTCGCGCCATTGTTCCTGAGAACGGAGTTTTAGTCATCTTGCCCATGAGGCATGGTTCGCAAGCATCAACTGATTCATAATCAAGTGATTCCAAAAGCTCATCAACATGGAGTTTCTTCATGCGCTTTACACCAATATGACCTAAACGGCAGTGCCACAAATAAGTTGCACTATCATTATTAACTTTGAATCTTTTGGCTTAAATATTATGAATATGTGTATCACTACAATCGAGATTCAGTAAACCATTTATATTGAGTGTATGACCATAGAAGGTTTTATTCATTTAAATAGAACAACAATTATTCTTTGACTTAAATGAATAACTGTATTGCAATAAACATGATCCAATCATATTCATGCTCAACGCAAACACCAAATAACATTTATTTTAGGTTCAACACTAATCCCAAAGGTAAAGGGAGTGTGCGATGGTGATCTTATCAACCTTGGAATCACTTCCAACACACGTCATCACCTCGCCCTTAACTAGTCTCTGTTTATTTTGCAACTCCCGTTTCGAGTTACTACTCTTAGCAACTGAACCAGTATCAAATATCAAGGGGTTGCTATAAACACTAGTAAAGTACACATCAATAACATGTATATCAAATATACCTTTGTTCACTTTGCCATCCTTCTTATCCGCCAAGTATCTAGGGCAGTTCCACTTCCAGTGACCATTTCCTTTGCAGTAGAAGCACTCAGTTTCAGGCTTGGATCTAGCTTTGGGCTTCTTCACGCGAGTGACAACTTGTTTGTCATTCTTCTTGAAGTTCCCTTTCTATCCCTTTGCCCTTTTCTTGAAACTAGTTGTCTTGTTAACCATCAACACTTGATGCTTTTCTTGATTTCTACCTTCGCCGATTTTAGCATCACAAAGAGCTCGGGAATCGTTTTCGTCATCCCTTGCATATTATAGTTCATCACGAAGTTCCAATAACTTGGTGATAGTGACTAGAGAACTCTGTGAATCACTATTTTATCTGGAAGATTAACTCCCACTTGATTCAAGCAATTGTAGTACTCAGACAATCTGAGCACATGCTCACTGGTTGAGCTATTCTCCTCCATCTTGTAGGCAAAGTACTTGTTAGAGGTCTCATACCTCTCCACTCGGGCATGAGTCTGAAATACCAATTTCAGCTCTTGGAACATCTCATATGCTCCATGGCGTTCAAAACGTTTTTTAAAGTCCCGGTTCTAAGCCGTAAAGCATGGTGCACTAAACTATCAAGTAGTTATCATACCGAGCTTGCCAAACGTTCATAGCGTCTGCATTTGCTCCTGCAATAGGTCCGTCACCTAGCGGTGCATCAAGGACATAATTCTTCTGTGCAGCAATGAGGCTAATCCTCAGATCATGGACCTAGTCCGCATCATTGCTACTATCATCTTTCAACATAGTTTTTCTCTAGGAACATATCAAAAATAAATGGGGAGCTACATCGCAAGCTATTGATCTACAACATAGTTATGCAAATACTATGAGGACTAAGTTCATGATAAATTAAAGTTCAATTAATCATATTACTTAAGAACTCCCACTTAGATAGACATCCCTCTAATTATCTAAGTGATCACGTGATCCATATCAACTAAACCATGTCCGATCATCACGTGAGATGGAGTAGTTTTCAATGGTGAACATCACTATGTTGATCATATCTACTATATGATTCACGCTCGACCTTTCGGTCTCATTGTTCCGAGGCCATATCTGCATATGCTAGGCTCGTCAAATTTAACCCGAGTATTCTGCGTGTGCAAAACTGGCTTGCACCCGTTGTATGTGAACGTAGAGCTTATCACACCCGATCATCACGTGGTGTCTCAGCACGAAGAACTGTCGCAACTGTGCATACTCAGGGAGAACACTTATACCTTGGAATTTTAGTAAGGGATCATCTTATAAAGCTACCGCCGAACTAAGCAAAATAAGATGTATAAAAGATAAACATCACATGCAATCAAAATATGTGACATGATATGGCCACCATCATCTTGTGCCTTTGATCTCCATCTCCAAAGTACCGTCATGATCTCCATCGTCACCGGCATGACACCATGATCTTCATCATCTTGATCTCTATCAACATGTTGTTACATGGTTGTCTCACCAACTATTGCTTTTGCAACTATTGCTATCGCATAGCGATAAAGTAAAGCAATTATATGGCGCTTGCATCTTATGCAATAAAGAGACAACCATAAGGCTCCTGCCAGTTGCCGATAACTTTAACAAAACATGATCATCTCATACAACAATTTATATATCATCACGTCTTGACCATATCACATCACAGCAAGCCCTGCAAAAAACAATTTAGACGTCCTCTACTTTGTTGTTGCAAGTTTTACGTGGCTGCTACAGGCTTAGCAAGAACTGTTCTTACCTACGCATCAAAAACCACAACGATTTTTTGTCGAGTGTGCTATTTTAACCTTCAACAAGGACCGAGCGTAGTCACACTCGATTCAACTAAAGTTGGAGAAATAGACACCCACTAGCCACCTGTGTGCGAAGCACGTCGGTAGAACCAGTCTCGCGTAAGCGTACGCGTAATGTCGGTCTGAGCCGCTTCATCCAACAATAGCGCTGAACCAAAGTATGACATGCTGGTAAGCAGTATGCTATTATCGCCCACAACTCTTTGTGTTCTACTCGTGCATATAACATCTACGCATAGACCTGGCTCGGATGCCACTGTTGGGGAACGTAATATTTCAAAAAAATTGCCTACGATCACACAAGATCTATCTAGGGGAAGCATAGCAACGAGCGGGGAGAGTGTGTCCACGTACCCTCGTAGACCGAAAGCGGAAGCGTTTAGTAACGCGGTTGATGTAGTCGAACGTCTTCGCGATCCAACCGATCCAAGCACCGAATGTACGGCACCTCTGCGTTCAGCATACGTTCAGCTCAGTGACGTCCCTCGAACTCTTGATCCAGTTGAGGCCGAGGGAGAGTTTCGTCAGCACGACGTCGTGGTGACGGTGATGATGAAGTTACCGGCGCAGGGCTTCGCCTAAGCACTACAACGATACGACCGGGGTGTGTAACTGTGGAGGGGGGCATCGCACACGGCTAAGAGATTGCCTGTCGTGCTATTGGGGTGCCCCCTGGCCACATATATAAAGGAGGGAGGAAGAGGAGGCCGGCCTAGGAGTCCCAATCCTAGTTGGAGTCCCCTTCCTTTTCCAAGAGGGGATAGAGGGAAGGAGTAGGAGAGGGAGAAGGAAAGAGAGGGGGGCACTGCCGCCTCCCTAGTCCAATTCGGACTTGCCATGGGGGGGCGCGGCCACCCCTTGAGGCCCTTCTCTCCTTTCCCGTATGGCCCATTAGGCCCACTACTTCCCCCGGCGAATTCCCGTAACTCTCTGGTACTTTGAAAAATAACCGAATCACTCAGAACCTTTCCGATGTACGAATATAGCCTTCCAATATATCGATATTTACGTCTCGACCATTTCGAGACTCCTCGTCATGTCCGTGATCTCATCCGGGACTCCGAACAACCTTCGGTACATCAAATCACATAACTCATCATATAAATCGTCATCGAACGTTAACCGTGCGGACCCTACGGGTTCGAGAACTATGTAGACATGACCGAGACACATCTCCGGTCAATAACCAATAGCGGAACCTGGATGCTCATATTGGCTCCTACATATTCTACGAAGATCTTTGTCGGTCAAACCGCATAACAACATACGTTGTTCTCTTTGTCATCGGTATGTTACTTTCCCGAGATTCGATCGTCGGTATCATCATACCTAGTTCAATCTCGTTATCGGCAAGTCTCTTTACTTGTTCTGTAATGCATCATCCCGCAACTAACTCATTAGCCACATTGCTTGCAAGGCTTATAGTGATGTGCATTACCGAGAGGGCCCAGAGATACCTCTACGATACACGGAGTGACAAATCCTAATCTCGATCTATGCCAACCCAACAAACACCTTCGGAGACATTTGTAGAGCATCTTTATAATCACCCAGTTACGTTGTGACGTTTGATAGCACACAAGGTGTTCCTCCGGTATTCGGGAGTTGCATAATCTCATAGTCAGAGGAACATGTGTAAGTCATGAAGAAAGCAATAGCAATAAAACTCAACGATCATAATGCTAAGCTAACGGATGGTTCTTGTCCATCACATCATTCTCTAATGATGTGAACTCATTCATCAAATGACAACTTATGTCTATGGTCAGGAAACATAACCATCTTTGATTAACAAGCTAGTCAAGTAGAGGCATACTAGGGACACTCTGTTTTGTCTATGTATTCACACATGTACTAAGTTTCCGGTTAATACAATTCTAGCATGAATAATAAACATTTATCATGATATAAGGAAATATAAATAACAACTTTATTATTGCCTCTAGGGCATATTTCCTTCAATATTGGTGTAAAGCGCATGAAGAAACTCCATGCCGATGGGCTTTTGGAATCACTTGATTATGAATCACTTGATGCTTGCAAACCATGCCTCATGGGAAAGATGACTAAAACTCCGTTCTCTAGAACAATGGAGCGAGCAACTGACTTGTTGGAAATAATACATACTGATGTGTGCGGTCCGATGAGTGTTGAGGCTCGCGGCGGGTATCGTTATTTTCTGGCCTTCACATATGATTTGAGCAGATATTGGTATATCTACTTGATGAAACATAAGTCTGAAACATTTGAAAAGTTCAAAGAATTTCAGAGTGAAGTGGAAAATCATCGTAACAAGAAAATAAAGTTTATACGATCTGATCGTGGAGGTGAATATTTGAGTTATGAGTTTGGTCTTATTTGAATCAATGTGGAATGGTTTCGTAACTCACGCCACCTGGAACACCATAGCGTAATGGTGTGTCCGAACTTCGTAATCGTACTTTATTAGATATGGTGCGATCTATGATGTCTCTTACTGATTTACCGCTATCGTTTTGGAGTTATGCTTCAGAGACGGCTGCATTCACGTTAAATAGGACACCATCTAAATCCGTTGAGATGACACCATGTGAACTGTGGTTTGGCAAGAAACCTAAGCTATCATTTCTTAAAGTTTGGGGCTGCGATGCTTATGTGAAAAAGCTTCAACCTGATAAGCTCGAACCCAAATCGGAGAAATGTGTCTTCATAGGATACCCAAAGGAGACTGTTGGGTACACCTTCTATCACAGATCCGAAGGCAAGATATTCGTTGCTAAGAATGGATCCTTTATAGAGAAGGAGTTTCTCTCGAAAGAAGTGAGTGGGAGGAAAGTAGAACTTGATGAGGTAATTGTACCTTCTCCCGAATTGGAAAGTAGTACATCACAGAAATCAGTTCCAGTGATTCCTACACCAATCAGTGAGGAAGCTAATGATGATGATCATGAAACTTCTGATCAAGTTACTACTGAACCTCGTAGGTCAACCAGAGTACGGTCCGCACCAGAGTGGTACGGTAATCCTGTTCTGGAGGTCATGTTACTTGACCATGACGAACCTACGAACTATGAGGAAGCGATGAAGAGCCCAGATTCCGCGAAATGGCTTGAGGCCATGAAATCTGAGATGGGATCCATGTATGAGAACAAAGTGTGGACTTTGGTTGACTTGCTCGATGATCGGCAAGCCATAGAGAATAAATGGATCTTCAAGAAGAAGACTGACGCTGACGGTAATGTTACTGTCTACAAAGCTTGACTTGTTGCGGAAGGTTTTCGACAAGTCGAAGGAGTTGACTACGATGAGACATTCTCACCCGTAGCGATGCTTAAGTCTTTCCAAATCATGTTAGCAATTGCCGCATTTTATGATTATGAAATTTGGCAAATGGATGCCAAAACTGCATTCCTTAATGGATATCTTATAGAAGAGTTTATATGATGCAACCAGAAGGTTTTGTCGATCCTAAAGGTGCTAACAAAGTGTGCAAGCTCCAGCGATCCATTTATGGACCGGTGCAAGCACCTCGGAGTTGAAATATACGCTTTGATAGTGTCATCAAAGCATATGTTTTTATACAGACTTTTGGAGAAGCCTGTATTAACAAGAAAGTGAGTGGGAGCTCTGTAGCATTTCTAATATTATATGTGGATGACATATTATTGATTGGAAATAATACAGAATTTCTGGATAGCATAAAAGGATACTTGAATAAGAATTTTTCAATGAAAGACCTCGGTGAAGCTGCTTATATATTGGGCATCAAGATCTATAGAGATAGATCAAGACGCTTAATTGGACTTCCACAAATCACATACATTGATAAAGTTTTGAAGAAGTTCAAAATAGATCAGTCAAAGAAAGGGTTCTTGCCTGTGTTACAAGGTGTGAAATTGAGTCAGACTCAATGCCCGACCACTGCAGAAGATAGAGAGAAAATGAAGGTCATTCCCTATGCCTCAGCCATAGGTTCTATCATGTATGCAATGCTGTGTACCAGACCTGATGTGTGCCTTGCTATAAGTTTAGCAGGGAGGTACCAAAGTAATCCAGGAGTGGACCACTAGACAACGGTCAAGAACATCCTGAAATACCTCAAAAGGACTAAGGATATGTTTCTCGTTTATGGAGGTGACGAAGAGCTCGTCGTAAATGGTTACGTTGATGCAAGCTTTGACACTGATCCAGATGACTCTAAGTCACAAACCGGATAAGTATTTATATTGAATGGTGGAGCTGTCAGTTGGTGCAGTTCCAAGCAGAGCATCGTGGCGGGATCTACGTGTGAAGCGGACTACATAGCTGCTTCGGAAGCAGCAAATGAAGGAGTTCATATCCGATCTAGGTGTAATACCTAGTGCATCGGGTCCAATGAAAATCTTTTGTGACAATACTGGAGCAATAGCCTTGGCGAAGGAATCCATATTTCACAAGAGAACCAAACACATCAAGAGACGCTTCAATTCCATCCGCGATCAAGTCAAGGAGGGAGACATAGAGATTTGCAACGGATCTGAATGTTGCAGACCCGTTGACTAAGCCTCTTCCACGAGCAAAACATGATCAACACCAAGACTCCATGGGTGTTAGAATCATTACTATGTAATCGAGATTATTGACTCTAGTAAAACCCTTAGGGAATTAGTCACATGGCGATGTGAACTAATCACATGGTGATGTGAACTATTGGTTTTAAATCACATGGCGATGTGAACTAGATTATTGACTCTAGTGAAAGTGGGAGACTGAAGGAAATATGCCCTAGAGGCAATAATAAAGTTGTTATTTATATTTCCTCATATCATGATAAATGTTTATTATTCATGCTAGAATTGTATTAACCGGAAACTTAGTACATGTGTGAATACATAGACAAACAGAGTGTCCCTAGTATGCCTCTACTTGACTAGCTCGTTAATCAAAGATGGTTAAGTTTCCTAACCATAGACATGTGTTGTTATTGATGAACGGGATCACATCATTAGAGAAATGTGATGGACAAGACCCATCCGTTGGCTTAGCATAATGATCATTTAGTTTTATTGATATTGCTTTCTTCATGACTTATACATATTCCTCTGACTATGAGATTATGCAACTCCCGAATACCGGAGGAACACTTTGTGTGCTATCAAACGTCACAACGTAACTAGGTGATTATAAAGATGCTCTACATGTGTCTCCGATGGTGTTTGTTGAGTTGGCATAGATCGAGATTAGGATTTGTCACTCCGAGTATCGGAGAGGTATCTCTGGGCCCTCTCGGTAATGCACATCACTGTAAGCCTTGCAAGCAATGTGACTAATGAGTTAGTTACGGGATGATGCATTACAGAACGAGTAAAGAGACTTGCCGGTAACGAGATTGAACTAGGTATGAGGATACCGACGATCGAATCTCGGGCAAGTAACATACCGATGACAAAGGGAATGACGTATGTTGTTATGCGGTTTGACCGATAAAGATCTTCATAGAATATGTAGGAGCCAATATGAGCATCCAGGTTCCACTATTGGTTATTGACCAGAGATGTGTCTCGGTCATGTCTACATAGTTCTCGAACCCGTAGGGTCCGCACGCTTAACGTTCGATGACGATTTGTATTATGAGTTATGTGATTTGATGACCGAAGTTTGTTCGGAGTCCCGGATGAGATCACGGACATGACGAGGAGTATCGAAATGGTCGAGAGGTAAAGATTGATATATTGGAAGGTTATATACGAACATCGGAATGGTTTCGATAAGGTTCGGGGATTTATCGAAGTACCAGGAGGCTATCGGACCCCCCTCCCCCGGGAAAGTTATTGGGCCTAATGGGCCATAGTGGAGGAGAGGAGGCAGGCCACAGAGGTGGGGCGCGCCCCCTTGCCCCAATCCGAATTGGACAAGGGGAGGGGGAGCGGCCCCCCTCTTTCCTTCTCCCTCTCCCGCCTTTCCCCTTTCCCCCTCTCTGTTGGAAGGAAAGTGGGGGCCGAATCCTACTAGGTTTGGAGTCCTAGTAGGACTCCCCCCATGGTGCGCCTCCCCCTTGGCCGGCCTCCTCCTCCCCCTCCTTTATATACGTGGCCAGGGGGCACCCCAAAACACAACAAACAATCTCTTAGCCGTGTGCGGTGCCACCCTCCACAGTTTAACACCTCGGTCATATCGTCGTAGTGCTTAGGCGAAGCCCTGCGCCGGTAACTTCATCATCACTGTCGCCACGCCGTCGTGCTGATGAAACTCTCCCTCGTCCTCAACTGGATCAAGAGCTCGAGGGACGTCATCGTGCTGAACGTGTGCTGAACACGGAGGTGCCGTACGTTCGATACTTGGATCGGTTGGATTGTGAAGACATTCGACTACATCAACCACGTTACTAAACGCTTCCGCTTTCGGTCTACGAGGGTACGTGGACACACTCTCCCCGCTCGTTTCTATGCTTCTCCTAGATAGATCTTGCGTGATCATAGGAATTCTTTTGAATTACTACGTTCCCCAACACTTGCTATTGTCCCTTATGTTAAAAATGAAATTGTTGCTATTGCACCCACACATGATAGTCCTATTATCTTTTTGGGTTCTCCCAACTACATTATGTTGGAGAAGTTTTCGCTTATTAAGGATTACATTGATGGGTTGCCTTTTACCATTGCACATGATGATTTTGATGAATATAATATGCATGTGCTTGCTGCTCCTACTTGCAATTATTATGAGAGAGGAACTATATCTCCGTCTCTCTATGTTTCCAACATGATAAAATTGCAAGAAACTGCTTATGCTATGTATTGGCCTTTACTTGATGTGCATGAATTGTTCTTGTATGACATGTCGATGCATAGGAAGAGAGTTAGAATTTGTCATTGCATGATATATGTTGCTTTGTGCTCACTAATAAATGCCAAATCATTGCTAATTAAAATTGGCTTTGATATACCTTGGGATCCGGGTGGATCCATTATTTGAGCACTTTATGCCTAGCTTAATGGCTTTAAAGAAAGCGCTGCCAGGGAGACAACCCAGAAGTTTTAGAGAGTCATTTATTTCTGTTGAGTGCTTATATAAAGTTTAAAAACAAAAAAAATATAGAGGGGAACTTAAAACTTCACAAAAAGAAAAGTGAATGTGAGAGGGATGAGCATTGTGAAAGTGGGAGCTAGCCTTGAACTTTGTTCATGCCCGTGGAAACTTTGTGAATCTTAATTACAGAAACTTTTCAACAAAAATAATTACCCCCTGTACAAATCCATTGTATTGTAAAATTATTGTGCCAAGATTTGCCTTTAGGATGAGTAGATTGTTTATTGGTATGTGCGGTGCAAAAATAGAAACTTTGGTTGTAGTGCGCGATTTTACATTTTCTACTAGAACGTTGAAAGCTTCCGAAACTTTTTGCACAGTCTTGCTATGCAAATTGTTTATTTTTCCTAAATTTTCAGAATTTTTGGAGTACCATAAGTATGGTGAATGTTCAGATTACTACAGACTGTCCTATTTAAGACAGATTCTGTTTTTGATGCATTGTTTTGCTTGTTTTGATGAAACTATCGATTTTTATCGGTGGTATAAGTAATGGAAAAGTTATATTATAGTAGCTACAATGTAAAAACAAAATATGAATTGGTTTGCAACAGTACTTAGAGTAGTGATTTGCTTTATTATACTAACGAATCTTACCGAGCTTTCTGTTGTGTTTTGTGTGGATGAAGTGACTAAAGATCGAGGAGGTCTCGATATGAGGAGAAGGAGGAGAGGCAAGAGCTCAATCTTGGGGATTCCCAAGGCACCCCAAGTAAATATTCAAGGAGACTCAAGCGTCTAAGCTTGGGGATGCCCCGGAAGGCATCCCATCTTTCTTCCACAAGTATCAGTATGTTTTCGTCTTCGTTTCGTTCATGTGACATGTGCAAATCTTGGAGTGTCTTTTGCATTTAGTTTCATTTCTTATGCACCATGCTGGTATGAGATAGTCCATGGTTGATTTATAGAATGCTCATTGCACTTCACTTATATCTTTTGAGTATGGCTTTATAGAATGCTTCATGTGCTTCATTTATATCGTTTGAAGTTTGGATTGCCTGTTTCTCTTCACATAGAAAACCGTTATTTGAAGAATGCTCTTTTGCTTCACTTATATTTATTAGAGCATGATCTTTTGTAGAAAGAATTAAACTCTCATGCTTCACTTATGTCTATTTAGAGAGTTAAAAGGAATTGGTCATTTGCATGGTTAGTCATGAAATCCTACATAAAACTTGTGGATCACTGAATATGATATGTTTGATTCCTTACAATAGTTTTGCGATATAGAGTTGGAATATGTGGGAGGTACTAGTAAACGGTTGTGGTTAGTAAGAATATTGGTGTTAAGGTTTGTGATTCCCGAAGCATGCACGTATAGTCTCTCGTTATGCTATGAAGTTGGAGCATGATTTATTATTGATTGTCTTCCTTATGAGTGGCGGTCGGGGACGAGCGATAGTCTTTTCCTACCAATCTATCCCCCTAGGGGCATGCATAGTAGTACTTTGCTTCGAGGGCTAATAAACTTTTGTAATAAGTATATGAGTTCTTTATGACTAATCTGAGTCCATGGATTATACGCACTCTTACCTTTCCGCAATTTGCTAGCCTCTACGGTACTGTGCATTGCCCTTTCTCACCTCGAGAGTCAGTGCAAACTTCGCAGGTGCATCCAAACCCGGTGATATGATATGCTCTATCACACATAAGCCTTACTATATCTTCCTCAAAACAACCACCATACCTACCTATTATGGCCTTTCCATAGCCATTCCGAGATATATTGCCATGCAACTTCCACCGCTTCCATTTTGATGACTTGAGCATTCATTGTCATATTGCTTTGCATGGTCATATAGCTAACATAGTAGTTGTGGCTCAGCAACCGTTCATCATTTTTTATACATGTTACGCTAGATCATTGCACATCCCAGTACATTGCTAGAGGCATACATATAGAGTCATACTTTTTCATAGGTATCGAGTTGTAATTTTTATTTATTTTGAGTTATAAGTAGATAGAAGTGTGATGATCATCTTATTCATTTTTAGATCATTGCCCCAGTGAGGAAAGGATGATGGATACTATGATTCCCCCACAAGTCGGGATGAGACTCTGGACAATGAGAGAAAAAGAAAAGAAAAAAGGAAAAAAAGAAAAATTAAAGAGAGAAGGGGCATGCTAGTTTCACACTTGTGCTTCAAAGTAGCACCATGTTTTTCATATGGAGAGTCTCCTATGTTGTCACTTTCATATACTAGTGGGAATTTTTCATTATAGGATTAGATGCACACCCACTTAGTTTTCATATTGAGCTTTCATACGCTTATAGCTCTTAGTGCATTCGTTGCATGGCAATCCCTACTCCTCGCATTGATATCAATCGATGGGCATCTCCATAGCCCGTTGGTCAGCCGCGTCGATGTGAGACTTTCTTACTTTTTTTCTTCTCTATATTTACCCCTATCATCATACTCTATTCCACCCGTAGTGCTATATCCATGGCTTATGCTCATGTATTGTGTGAGGGTTGAAAAAGCTGAAGCGCGTTAAAAAGTATGAACCAATTGCTCGGCTTGTCATCGGGGTTGTGCATGATAAATACATTGTGTTAAGAAGACAGATCATGACAAGACTATATCATTTTGTAGGGATAGCTTTCTTTAGCGTTGATATTTTGAAAGACATGATTGTTTGTTGGGATGCCTGAGTATTGATGTCTTTATGTCAAATTATAGACTATTGCTTTGAATCACTTATGTCTTAATATTCATGCCATGATTAGATATATGATCAAGTTTATGCTAGGTAGCATTCCACATCAAAAATTATCCTTTTTATCATTTACCTACTCGAGGACGAGCAGGAATTAAGCTTGGGGATGCTGATACGTCTCCGTCGTATCTATAATTTTTGATTGTTTCATGCCAACATTATACAACTTTCACATATTTTTGGCAACAATTTATATGATTTATTGGACTAACCTATTGATCCAGTGCCCAGTGCCAGTTCCAGTTTTTTGCATGTTTTGTTTCTCGGGAAATCTATATCAAACGAAGTCCAAACGCGATAAAAATTTACGGAGAATTATTTTGGAATATATGTGATTTTTGGGACTTGGAATCAACGCAAACGGGGGCCCACAGTGCCGACAAGACACCAGGGGGCGACCCAGGCTCCAGGCGCGTGGTGGTGGGTTGTGCTCACCTTGTACGTCGGTTGGGGCCTTCTGGCGCAAGAAAGATAATTTATGGAAAAATGTGTAAAAATTTCAACGCAATCAGAGTTACGATCTCCGGGAATTTAAGAAACCATGAAGGGCCAGATCCGGGGAACGCAAAATAGAAGAGAATAGAGAGGGAGATCCAATCTTGGAGGGGCTCCCGCCCCTCCGCCGCCATGGAGGCCATGGACCAGAGGGGGAACTCTCCTCCCATCTAGGGGGGAGGCCAGGAAGAAGAAGAAGGAGGGGGGATCTCTCCCCCTTGAGGGAGTCCTGGACTAAGGGGTCCTCGGGCATCCGGCCTGTTATCCGTGGGCCAAACTGATGGACTGTGAAGACATGAAGACCGAAGACTGTACCCGTGTCCGGATTGGACTCTACTTGGCGTGGAAGGCAAGCTTGGCAACCGACTACGAAGATTCCCTCTGATGTAACCGACCCCATGTAACCCTAGATCTCTCCGGTGTCTATATAAACCGGAGAGCGTAGTCCGGATAGGGGATGCTCATTACCATATTCACATAGGCTAGACTTCTAGGGTTTAGCCATTACAATCTCGTGGTAGATCAACTCTTGTAACAGTCATATCCATCAAGATCAATCAAGCAGGAAGTAGGGTATTACCAACATAGAGAGGGCTCGAACCTGGGTAAACATCGTGTCCCCCGTCTCCTGTTACCATCGATCCTAGACGCACACTTCGGACCCCCTACTCGAGATCCGCCGGTTTTGACACCGACATTGGTGCTTCCATTGAGAGTTCCACTGTGTCGTCGGCAAAGGGCTCGATGGCCCCTTCAATCGTTAGTAATGACGTTGTCCAGGGAGAAACCTTTCTCCCCGGACAGATCTTCGTATTCGACAGCTTCGTACTGTGGGCCAACTCGCTTGGCCATCTGGAGCAGATCAACAGCTATGCCCCTGGCCATCAGGTCAGATTCGGAAGCTTGAACTACGCTGCGGACATCCATGGAGACCTGATCTTCGACGGATTCGAGACCGCGACAATCGCTCCCCGTTGCCCCGATGAACATGGCTTAAACCTGTCATCGGGCCGCATCCAGGAGGTAGCTCCTGTAGCAACTCTGGCCTTAGATCCGGAGCAGATCAAGTCGTCCAAAGATGGGAAGCTCAACCCCATCGCGGGGCTACCGATTCTGCAGCGTTGGAGCCGCCCGCAGATTCCGCTTCATATGGTATCTGCATCAACGGAACCCCGAACTCGTCTCCGGTGTCGAGTTCCGAAACCTACGAGCCCGCGGATACCGAACTCGATCGGTTATCGATCTTCAAGTTCAGCGCCGCAGATGTCTTCCAACACTCGCCCATGGGCGACCTACTAAACTCATTAAAAAACCTATCCCGGGCAGATGACTCGTCGCCGAACTATGTTCGGTTCGAACTTACGGCGGATGATGGAGAATTTTGCTTCCCACCCGCCACCCACTTCATAGCCACCGTTGAAGACCCAACCAACACGCCTGACCCCCACTCCGAAGACATCGACGGTATGGACGACGATGAGGGGCAGGGCCAGAGCTTACTACCCGCGAGACACGGGATGGCCACTTCCTGGTATGACGTGTGTATGATAGACACACCTGACGACGCTCTCGACGATCACAAGGAGGATCCAGTCGAGGATAAACCTCCTGGTACACAGTCTGAACACCGGCGCCCACGGCGCCGCTCTAAGTCACATCGCCCAAGAGAAAACACTGCTAGCACCAGAGAAGACAACACTCCGGACAATGAAGACCCTGTTGAGGTAGAATCCGAACAGGAGGAACAGGAAAGCGGGCAAGACAGCCTTGATGGACAGGCCACATATGGAGACTCGGAGGATAGTAATTATCTCCCACTCTCTGAGGATGAGGAGAGCCTTGGCAACGAGGATTTTATCGTGCCTGAGGAACCTCTCGAGCAGGAGCACTTTAAACGCTGGCTCATAGCCACAGCAAGGAGCCTAAGGAAGAAGCAGTTGCAGCTTCAAGCGAGCCAAGATTTGCTCAATGATAGATGGACCGAGGTCCTGGCCGCCAAAGAATACGGCCTTAGCAGCCCAGACAAGGCCACCCCAAGTATAGGTGGCTCCCTCAATATGATGGCAGGGCGTTGGAGCCCACACCACCATCAAATGATGCGGTAGGCCGACCGCAGTTCGGTCCGGATAAAGCAGCAGCCCAAGCAGAGCACCATACCAACCCATCCGGCCGTCAACACAAGAACAAAACAGCTCGGGCGAATACTCTCGACATCCAACAAGACCTGGAGGGTAGAACAGGACACACAAAATCGATATACAGATCGCGGGGACATGCCCCGGCCGGTGATGATGGTTACCTATTCGGACATAACAGAGCCGACCACTCCCTGTCCGAACACCGTAAACGGAGTCTGCCGGAGGTTCTTCATAGTGTGGCCCAACATAGAGGAGCCGCACACCCTCTCTGCTTCACTAACGAAGTAATGGAGCATGAATTTCCAGACGGTTTTAAACCCATTAACATTGAGTCATACGATGGAACAACAGATCCCGCGGTATGGATTGAAGATTACCTCCTCCATATCCACATGGCTCGCGGAGACGACCTTCATGCCATTAAATACCTACCTCTCAAGCTCAAAGGGCCAGCTCGGTACTAGCTAAACAGTTTGCTAGAAAATTCTATTGGCAACTGGGAAGATTTGGAAGACGCCTTTCGAGACAACTTCCAAGGAACGTATGTCCGGCCACTAAGGGGGCGTTTGGTTCACAGGAGAGGTTGGCTTGGCTGAGGATATACCTAATCACGTGGTTGGGGATATCCTCGCGCTTGTGGTTACGGATAGCCAATTTTATGTTTGGTAAGAAGGACGAGAGATGGATATCATGTTGTCGACTGATTATATAAAATATATATCATGTGGAATAGGTCAACAACACCATCAAAAAAATGTATTGTAATCATCTAATCTGTCAAAAAAGTGTCTAAAACACATCACATGCATTAGCAGATTAGATGATTCATCAGATGGTGAGTCGAAGCCAATCTTGCTGTCTGATGCAAATATGCTAGTTTGAAGAATGTATAATCAGGCAGTTGGAGAATATGCTACATGCGTACGAGTTTGCTACGTGCCTACGTGTGTGTTGACCGGGCGTGGGACGGAGGACCCGGACGTTCTGGTAAACCTGGAGTCACGGTAGGCGACGTCTTCCAACACAGGCCAGCCTCGACGTGCTCATGAACTTGGGATCGCCGGAGGTGTGGAGACAGTTGCCCCGGCGTCCGCACTGCGTAGGACATCAGCAGCCGCGGCCGGTGAGCGTGCGTGTTCGGCATAGGCGCAACTTGATGCGCACCACCGGACACTGGACCTTTCTTGCCCGAAGCCATACACCTGCCGCCGCCATGCACACTTCGACCCCGCCGCCGCCCTTGCTCAAACGGCCGCCGCCGATCCAAATCGTAGCTTCCTTGTCCGTGTGGATAGGGTGTTCAGTTCTTTCGGGAGGGGTGAGAGAAGAAAATAAAATATTTCGCCGCCTTGGGAGGTCACCGAGCATGGGTGGCTGCCAGCGTCCGCGAGAATTTCGCGGCTCCCCATAGCCAGCATTTGGAGGAATATTCCTGGGTATCTGGTTATCCCCAGCCTTCTTCACCACCAAACCAAACAAGTGTTATCCCTCCCAAAACTGGCTATCCCTATCCATTGGTTGGTTATCCCTCCAACCAAACGCCACCTAAATGCCGATGACTTAAGTCATATTGTCCAGCAGCCCGGTGAATCAGCCAGGGAGCTCTGGACCAGGTTCTTAGTCAAAAAGAACCAAATCATCGACTGTCCGGAAGCGGAAGCCCTCGCGGCCTTCAAACATAGCGTCCGAGATGAATGTCTAACACGTCACCTCAGTCAGGAAGGACCCAAATCCATGACAGCCCTCACTGCTCTAATGACTCGCTTTTGTGCGGGAGAAGACAACTGTCTCGCTCGTAAAAGCAACAACTCCAGCGACCCGGGCACTTCCGAAATCCGAGACGGCAACAGCAAGCCACGACGAACCGAACACAACAGTCGCAATGACAATGAAAGATCACGTGACATAGCGGTCAACGCTGGATTTAACAATCCAAACCCCGGCCAACAGAAAAAGCAACCGAAGGCAAACAAAGACAGACTATCCACCCTTGATAGGATATTGGACCGACCTTGCCAGATCCACGACCAATCTGATAAGCCAGCTAATCATACCAACAGAAACTGTTGGGTCTTCAAGCAGGCAGGCAAGCTCAATGCTGAACACAAGGGGAGGAGGCCACCAAGCGATAAAGACGACAGACCGGCTCACCAGCCAAACACCAGGGGCCAGAAACAGTTTCCCTCCAAAGTTCGACCACTCCCGGAACGGAAATAGTAGTTCGGGTTCCGCCACCCACCTCATGTACCAGCAAGATTTACACCGCACGTGTATCACTACGCACTCAAGATACCATGGGCATTGGCGGAAGCACAATACGGACGGCCCTGCAAGCACTCCCGTAACGTTTTTTATCTGTGTTCCTTTTTCTTTTTTCACTATTATCTCGTAAAAATAGGTGACGAAAAAGACAGTATCTACAACGGACTCTCTCGGAGTTCGGATCCGTACACTCTCCTAAAGGGGCTACTTCCGTTAAGGATTACCCTCCCCGAGGACGGGCGGCGCAGACGTGCGACAGGAGGTCCAAATCAACTTTTTGGAGACCGCACTCTTTAGTTCAAGCCTCTACTATGCCTTGTTTCCTCCGTTCCCGACCCCGAGCATGTCAAATAGCGGGGTTCGTGGTTTTTTATATGAATTTATCATTGGCATATTGCTCTATTTCCAGTAAACTTTTATCCGAACTAATCTTCCATACTCTTTCAACAATGAGTATGGCCTTAGCGGCTGCTTTACAGATGCACCTCGGCATAACCTGCCAGGGGCTCGGTATGGGAACAAATGAGTTGCCAGTAAAAGTCCGAACAGCTCTAAAGCGCACTTCGGCGTCGCAAGTTTGGCCTTATATGCATCAGCTCTGAATCATTGTCTCGGGTCAATAGTTGGGTTGCTCGGCTCCTGTGCTTGCTACCCTACGTTCCGTTCTATTGGCTAGGGTAGTAAAGGGAGAACTACTGCGATTTGTGCCCTGGCCTAGACCGGATGAGCACCTCAGTAGAGAAAGCCGAAAACTGACTGTCATGATGCGGCAAGAGCTGGTCAACCACTTGATGACTTATTCGAATCTTTAGTGATTCTCAGTGTCACACGAGGGATCTTTTTCAGATCAACATATGTAAGGCACTATATTATAATGCGACGTATACATACTAGGGGCTATGTCGTAGCCCCACCATAAAACTCATATGGCTAAGTGAAGGTGTTAACGCCCTATAGTCCGATTGCCTGGTTCGCCGCATTGTCACCTCCTTCACGGACCAAGACGTTGGATAAAGAGTGAGTAAATGCTTTTCCGAACACCCCCGTACTTCCTACGAGGGGGCTGAAGCCGACGACTGGAAAACTTTCAGATCACATTAAAACGGCCGCACAGGAGGAACACAAGCTCTTGAGCAAAACATAAAAACAGATTGACTATAAAGTTGTCTGTTACAACCATTATACACATCACTCGTACATTATGTCTTTCGAGCATTGACCCTCTATCAAGCGGGCGGCCTCTAAGACATCTTCAAAATAGTGCTCCGGCTCACAACGGCCCTTGCCCTTGGGTGGACTCCTCGCCGCAACATCGATGGCCTTCATCTTTCCCCAAAATGTTTTGACTCGGGCAAAGGCCATCCATGCACCCTCAACGCACGCCGACCGCTTCACAGCGTCGATATGTGGCACCGCGTCAACAAGCCGCCGCACCAGGCCAAAATAACTACTCGGAATAGGCTCACTTGGCCACAACCGGATTATGACTTTCTTCATGGCGTTGCCGGATATCCTATGAAGCTCGGCCCACTGGGACATCTGTTCATTCAGCAACAGAGGGCACTTCAATGCGCCGAATTGTGACTAGCTTCTTTGTTACATACCCCTCTTGTGCGTGGTAAAACTACGCCGCATCGGAAGAACTCTTCGGTAAGTCCAAAAATTTGTCCGGAGAACTCCATACTTGGTTAAGCTGAGCATAGTTCGGATCGCCGAACTTAGTCTGTAGCAAAAAGGGCTTGCCAGCCGCAATCTCCCCAGCTTGCCGGATCTCCTCACAGGCCGCTCTGGATTCAGACCGCGCTTCTCTCGCCTCTCGTAAGGCCTTGTCAAGTTCAGCCGTTTTGGCTTCATTTTCCTTCTCAAGAAGTTTACAGCGGCTAGCCGCATTCTCTAATTCATGCGCCATGGTGGACATCCTCTCCTTGTCTTGGCGCCGTGCAGCTTGTTCGGCTTTCAACTCAGCCGATGCCTTTTCGGCAGCCGGATTACTAAACCGGGCCTGCTCCTTGGCCCGGGCTAGCTCCGCCCGAAGGGCCTCCACGGCGGCAGCACCATCTGTATTCATGCACATTTCATATAAAACTCTTTTTAGAGTCAGGCTTCAATTACAAGCACATTGGTGTAAGGAATGCTCGAAATATATACCTTGCGAGTCGTCAAGACGCCTGTTGATCAATGCAATGTCATCCTTCGCAATATCCAGCTTTCGCTGCAGTTCGGCCACTTCCGTATTTCGGGTAGCCGCAGGAGGGGAGGCAGCCTGTATTCCAAGTAAAATCAAGGTTAGTACCTGAACATATCTTTTCGATCCTCTTATCGCTTCCTTTGAAAGGGAATCCGAGTCTCAGGGGCTACTGCATATACAACAGGTGCATTCTGTCAATAAAATACCATTGGCAAAATTACATCACAAACCTCAAAACCCCTTAGGAGGCTCGTGAAGGCCTCGTTCAACCCGCTCTTCGCGGATAGAACCTTTTCGACCACCGTAACCATCAATGCACGGTGTTCCTCCGAAACGGACGCTTGTCGCAGCACGTCCGTCAGCATTCCCGGCGTTTCTGGGTCTTCGGAAACCGCCGCTGGAGTACGGCATTCCTTTGAAGGAATCTGCCCACTCGCCTCCAGAATCGTCTCCGGCTATAAACCGGATAATTCGGGGCCGTCATGCTTGATTCCCGAACCCTGAGTAACAGAGGCACCACCTTCGGGTAATGCCTTCTTCGTTTCCTGCACTACTTGTCGATCGGGAGGAGCCCCCCGGGACGATACCTCAGAATCATCCGCCCTGTTGGGCGGGGAGGCCGGAGAAGGCGTGTCGCTCTCCATCATCTCTGGAAGAAGGTCTCCCGAGGAGGAGGACGATTGAGAAACACCAGGCGTTAACCTGCGAGGACGTACGTATGTCGGAGGATTACTTCATTAATAAGAAAGGAATGAGGTATGATTAAAGTACCTTGCTGCACTTACGGTTTGGCCGGAGGTTTGTCCTCATCATAAAGCTCTACGTCAACATCACTTGCCCGGCCCAAGCCTCCCGTCGATGGCGTTTTCCCTTTCTTGGAAGGTTTCCCCTCCTGATCTTCAGAAGTGGCCCTTTTCTTGCCATGGAGGGCTTCCTCCGCACCTTCGCCCTCAGGCAAGAGGGTTTCGGTTTCCCTGAACACAATGTCTAATTTATCCTTGGGGCGGAGACCACCTCCAGCCTCCCTGTTCTCGCCCTCCTCCGTAGACACCTGGTACGGTGTCGGAGCCAGCATCCTCGTTAGCAGGGCGTTCGCAGAGTCTTCGGGAAGGGGCGCCGGACACCAGATCAACACCGCTTTCTTTATCCAGTCCTGTGAAGGGACGGATTGTTCAACATCTTACCAAGAGATACTCGAATAGAGGGTATGCGGAGATTGAATACTTACCGAAGTGTCCGGATGATTGCGGTCGAGGCCAACATCTTCGGTGGTGTCCGGCCATTGCTCTCGCTCCCCGAAATACAATTTACACATTCCTTCGTACGTGGTGCCGAAGAAGTGCTGAAGAGTCCGCCACCCTTCTGGATTAAACTCCCACATACGGAGAGGCCGCCGCTGACACGGCAGGGTTCGGCGGACTAGCATTACTTGAACGACATTCACAAGATCGATGCCCTTCTCGGTAAGGCTTCAGATGCGACTTTGCAAAGTCTGCACTTCATTGACGGATCCCTAGTCCAATTGTTGTTTCTGATGTAGGAGTTGGGGATGGATCCCTTATTGATTCATGAAGCAAGCTGAACTGGAGGGCTGGGTCGGAACGCAGGCATAGCTGCCCACCTGGAGCCACGCGGCTCGTTGATATAAAACCACCGCTGATGCCATAGGTCGGAGGACTCGGCGAAAGATCCTTCAAACCAAACCGCGCTGGCAAGCTTGCCTATTATGACACTGCCACACTCTGCCTGCTCCTCCTCTGCCCCCTGCTGCCTCACATCAAAGGTCTTGAGCCACAGACCAAAGTGCGGAGGAGTCCGAAGGAAGGCCTCACACGTGACGATAAATGTCGAGATGAGAAGAACAGAGTCCGGGGCCAGATCGTGAAAATCTAGCCCGTAGTAGAACATGAGCCCCCGGACGAAGGGGTTAAGCGCGAACCCTAACCCATGGAGGAAGTGGGACACAAATACTACCCTCTCGCCAGATTTGGGGGCGGGAATAACTTGCCCCTTTGCGGGAAGCCGATGAAGGATTTCTGGGGTCAGATACCTCGCCACGCGGAGCTTCGCAATATCCTCCTCCATGACAGAAGAGGCCACCCACCGGCCTGGACGGCTGGACCCGGACATGATTGGGGTTGGTGGTGATTGGAACCCGAGGGCTAGAACTCGGGGTGGCTGGGGTTGAGGAAGAAGCCAGCACAAAAAGAAAAAGACGAGAGTGGGTCTCTATATAAAGAGCCCGAATACTGAGCGTCTCCTCCTGGGTCTCGAAACTTGCCTATCCCCAAAGAGTTGTACCCAGGGGACGGTTGGGTTACCCACGATTGCATTAATAAAAATCCCATGAATAAGGAGACACGATCTCTGCTTTGACAAGACGTGCCAGTAAAACCGCGTCCCGAGACGTGGGGCGACGGGCTAGCCAACGGTTGGAAATAATAACCAGGCAGGTGTGATATGATGTCATAAACAGTTGTCAGCAGATTGGACTCGTGGAATATTGTGTTCTCCCCAATTACATACACAGGTCCGGGTATACTTGCTACATCCGAAGACTATTCCGGAGTTCGGAAGGAGGGAACCCGCCTTGCAATGCCGAAGATAAAATCTGCGCGCCGGACTCCTCGTCATTGAAGCCAGGTTCAGGGGCTACTGAGGGAGTCCTGGACTAAGGGGTCCTCGGGCGTCCGACCTGTTTTCCGTGGGCCGGACTGATGGGCTGTGAAGACATGAAGACCGAAGACTGTACCCATGTCCGGATTGGACTCTACTTGGCGTGGAAGGCAAGCTTGGCAACCGACTATGAAGATTCCCTCTGATGTAACCGACCCCATGTAACCCTAGATCTCTCCGGTGTCTATATAAACCGGAGAGCGTAGTCCGGATAGGGGATGCTCATTACCATATTCACATAGGCTAGACTTCTAGGGTTTAGCCATTACGATCTCGTGGTAGATCAACTCTTGTAACACTCATATTCATCAAGATTAATCAAGCAGGAAGTAGGGTATTACCTCCATAGAGAGGGCCCGAACCTGGGTAAACATCGTGTCCCCCGTCTCCTGTTACCATCGATCCTAGACGCAGAGTTCGGGACCCCCTACCAGAGATCCGCCGGTTTTGACACCGACACCCGTCTCTCCTGGTGGCACCGGAGTGCCGCCGGGGCAAGGATCGTGACGGCGATCTACATCAACAACCTTGCTACTGTCAACACCAACTTTCTCCCCCTCTATGCAGCGGTGTAACACCTCTTCTCCCCGTTGTAATCTCTACTTAAACATGGTGCTCAACTCCATATATTATCTCCCAATGATCTATGGTTATCCTATGATGTTTGAGTAGATCCATTTTGTCCTATGGGTTAATCGTGATCTTGGTTGGTATGATTGTATATTTTATTTATGGTGTTGTCCTACGGTACCCTCCGTCTCACGCAAACGTGAGGGGCCCCCGTTGTAGGGTGTTGCAATATGTTCATGGTTTGCTTATTGTCAGTGTTGCTGGGGATGACAGCAGCCTAAACACGGATAAGTGGGTTATGGCGTATGGGATAAAGAGGACTTGATACTTAATGCTATGGTTGGGTTTCACGACCTTAATGATCTTTAGTAGTTGCGGATGCTTGCTAGGGGTTCAATAATAAGTGCATATGATTCAAGTAGAGAAAGTATGTTAGCTCATGACTCTCCCTCATGTAGAATTGCAAGAATGATTACCTGTACTTGTTATAGATTGCCTAGGGACAAATGACTATCTTCTTGACAAAGGCTATCCACTTTTATTACCTTGCAATTTATTCGTAGTTTTATTCTCGCAAAGTACTCGTAGTTTTATTCTCGCAAAATAGTTTCATACTTGTTTTAGGTAAAGCAAATGTAAAGTGTGCGTAGAGTTGTATCGGTGGTCGATAGAACTTGAGGGAATATTTGTTCTACCTTTAGCTCCTCGTTGGGTTCGACACTCTTATTTATCGAAGAAGGCTACAAACGATCCCCTATACTTGTGGGTTATCATATTGCATAAGATGGCTGGCGGGTGTCTGTCTCTCCTACTTTAGTTGAATCTGATTTGACAAATGCGGTCCTTGTAGAAGGTTAAAAGGCAACTTGATTATCACCGTTGTGGCTTTGCATAGGTAAGAACGGTTCTTGCTAGTTGCTCATAGAAAACACGTAAAAATTGCAACAACAAGTAAAGGACGTCTAACTTGTTTTTGCAGGGCATGTTGTGATGTGGTATGACCAAAACGTGATGTGATATATGTTGATGTATGAGATGATCATGTTTTATAATAGGTTCACGGCTTGCATGTCGATGAGTACGACAACCGACAGGAGCCATAGAGTTGTATTTAATTTATTATATGACCTGTGTGTCTACTAATAACGCCATGTAATTGCTTTACTTTATCGCTATGCGTTAGCAATAGTTGGTGAGACGACCACGTGATGACACGATGATGGAGATCATGGTGTCATGCCGGTGACGATGAAGATCATGCCGTTGCTTTGGAGATGGAAATAAAAAACACAAGATGATAATGACTATCATGTCACATATTTTGATAGCATGTGATGTTTATCTTTTTATGTATCTTATTTCACTTAGGACGACGGTAGCATTATAAGATAACCCCTTTACTAAATTTCAACATAAAAGTGTTCTCCCTAAGTTTGTTGGCCCAAAACCTGCAGGCGAGCCCTAGCCCACCGACACATAGCCGTGCCCTTGACGACGAAATCACTAATTGAGGAGTACTCCTTGCAAAGATCACTCCCACCTACTTGTCGCAACCTGGGAGTTTTCCCTTTTTTCATAGATCTGTTTATTCAAAATGTTTTATCTCTTAAACCATGCATCCAAATCTCAATCCGTTTTCATCGTTGGATTCCTCGCTTCGTGATCTTCAAAACTAGATCCCATGTTGATAGGTTTTGACAAAGTTTTTTTATGAAAAAACCGGACAAAAAAACAAACGAATAAACCAAACCGTGAGCATGGTTTTTCCCTTTATGAAAGAGGCATGGTCGTGCCTCTCACGAAAGCACAACCGTGTCTCTCGCGCGGCAAAACCGTGCCTCTCGCGGAAGGAAAAAATAGAAAGCGCATTTTTCCGTTTCTGAGAGGCACGACCGTGCCTCTTGCGAAAGCACAACCGTGCCTCTCACGGAAGGAAAAAAAATAGAAAATGTATTGTTTTTCGTTTTCAAGAGGCACAGCGAAAGCACAACCATGCCTCTCGCGAAAGCAAAACCGTGCCTCTCATGAAAGAAAAAAAACAGAAAACGTGTTTTTTCTGTTTCCGAGAGGCATGGCCGTGTCTCTTGCGAAAGCACAACCGTGCCTCTCCGGAAGGGAAAAAACAGAAAATGCGTTTTTTTGATTTCTGAGAGGCACGGCCATGCCTCTCACGGAAGCAAAAGAAAGCGTTTTTTTCTCGCAAGATTTTTTTGTCCAAAAGCTAAGGAAGACTGGTAGATAACTAAAAGGTCCAAAAGAACCGGGGAAAATACCGGTTTAAAAGCTGAAAACACGTGCGAAAAATAATAATCCGAAGGGAGCGTCCAAATTGCGACACGTGGCGACAGCTGAGAACATGCCAAGTGGCGGGCTCGCAGCCCACGCACAAGTGATCGTTGCGAGGCTCCCGAAGGGGCGCTCGTCAACTTTTTTTTGAGGGGTAAAACCAAGTTTATTCATCCGCAAAGTCCACATGGTGTGGGATACATCTCTGGTCATGGGATACACCAAACCAAACGTGGCGACCTGGACTTTGGACGCTCCCTTCGGATTACTATTTTTCGCACGTGTTTTCAGCACGACTAAGTTATGTGCTTCATAGTTAACAGCACGACTCCCAAAGGAAAAGATACAATGATAAGTAGATGCCCTAAGATTTATTTCGATGATGATTGTGCCATAAGTCCCATGTGCGTTTTTGTTCATATCCGATACCACTTGCAGACAATCCGACGATACCACAAAATTCTGGATGCCCAAATCCTGTGCTAGGGAGAGAGCTTCCCGGCAAGCTATAACTTCTAGAGTCACAGGGTCTACAACTCCTTCGACTACTAGCGCCGAGCTGCCTATATAGTTACCTCCGTCGTCTCTGCATACTGCCACTGCTGAGCCTCCTTTTCTTGTTACCACTCTTGCATCAACATGTATTTTGCAAAACCCCACGGGTGGCTTCTTCGGTCGGCGCTGATTCTGACGTGGTAGTGTAGCGCTTGCCACCGGGCCTCTCTCCTTATTTCTGACAATATCCAGGTCTGCAATGAATCTGCCTATAAAACTGTGTGTTGCTTGGGGGCTCTGGAAAATAAATTCATGAATGGCCTTCCTTCGTGAATGCCATATAGAACAAAGCATCACTACCATAAGGATAAACTGGTCATGTGAAAGCTTCTGCATAAGTGTAAACAACCACTGTTTTGCATTTGGTTCCGTATTCTCTATGATTTTATGTGTGATCTCTTCATCCGTCAGCGCCCACACACTCCTCGACGTTGTGCACTCAAGCAAAGAATGACGCCATGAGTCCTGTGCTCCACACAACCCGCACTAGTCCGAATCAGCCATGTGGCGATGTGCTCTTACGTCATTAGTTGGTAATGAGTGTTTCGAGAGCCTCCACAAGAACATTTTGATTTTCCCTGGGACTTGTGTCTTCCAAAGCGATTTCCATGCTCTGCCCTCTGCATCGGAGCTTGATGGGCTTGCAGTCCCATCCAGCCACGCCTCCCTTCGGTGCTTGGTGGCAACAAGCATGTTATATGTAGATTTTACAGAAAAAGAACCGTGTTTCTCAAAGTGCCACGCCCAAAAGTCCGGTATATTCCTAGTGCACAACGGAATTCCGAGTATGGTCTGAACATCTATTGGTATGAAGGTAGCTTGAAGGAGCTGAGTATTCCAGGAAGCTGTTGTATTGTTAATGAGCTCGGACACTTTGGTGGGAGGGTTTGGAACAATACTTCCGTATGGTCTGAACATTCCCTCTCTAGGCAACCAATTCTGTGACAAATATCAGTAGCAGCACCATTGCCAATATGTTTTATCAGACCTTGCTTTAATGTATCCCTGCCTTCAACTATGGCGCGCCATACCTGGCTTGGGTGACTTCCAAGTTCGGCCTCAAGGATCTCGGAGTTTGGGTAATAAATGCTCTTCAAAACACGTGCACTCAGGGACTCCGGGCTCTGTAGCAATCGCCATGCTTGCCAAGCCAGCATTGCTAGGTTGAACAGTTCGAAATCTTTGAAACCCAAACCTCCCATACTCTTGGGTTGCGTCATAGTTTTCCATGAGACCCAATGAGGCTTTCGCTTTCCTTCCTTGCTCCCCCACCAGAACTTTCTGATTAGCATATTTAGGTGTTCACACAATCCTCTAGGCAGCTTGAAGCAAGACATAGAGAAGACAGGTACAGCCTGGGCAACAGACTTGACCAACACCTCTTTTCCAGCCATGGACATAGTGCGCTCAATCCACCCTTGAACCTTACTCCAGAGTCGGTCTTTTAGATATTTAAATGCACCATTCTTTGAACTGCCAATATCAGAAGGCATTCCCAAGTACTTTTCATTGAGGGTTTCATTAGGGACGTGGAGGATGTTTTTAATCTCTTGTCTGACCTCTGGTACCCCTTTGCTGAAATAGATTGATGATTTATCATGATTAATTCGCTGCCAAGTTGCCCAGCAGTATGTGTCCAGAACATGGTGCACCTCATTAGCACCTACTATTTGCCTTGAAGAACAACAATCTGTCATCAGCGAATAGGAGATGGCTCACTGGTGGCGCCGAAGGAGCAACCTGTAGACCATTCAAGTTGGATGACTCACTTTTGGATTTCAAAAGGCACGAAAGGCCCTCTGCTGCTATCAAGAACAAGTATGGAGATATCGGGTCCCCTTGTCTGATTCCACGTGAAGGTTTAAATTGTTGTAGTCTCTTCCCATTGAACAAAACAGAGAAATTTACCGTAGTAACCAGGCTCATGACAATATCTACCCATCTGGTATTGAACCCCAGTTTGAGCATAATGGCTTTGAGATATGGCCACTTCACCCTGTCATAAGCTTTCATCATGTCGAGTTTGAGGGCACATGACTGATTCTTCTTGGCCTTGTTCCTCTTCATAAAATGCAAGCACTCGTAAGCTGTTATGATGTTATCTGTGATCAATCTACCTGGAACAAAAGCTGACTGCTCCTCTGAGATAATATCAGATAAAACTACCTTCAATCTGTTAGAGATAACCTTCGAAGCAATCTTATACATTACGTTACACAAACTGATTGGGCGAAACTAAGACAGAAGCGTGAGATTTTTTACCTTGGGAATTAATACCAAGACCGTCTCATTTATGCATTCCGCAGATTCAGTGCCTTCTACAATCCTCAAATCTGCCTTGGTGACGTCATCCCCGCATGTATCCCAATGGTGCTGAAAAAAGTGCGCCGGAAAACCATCCGGCCCGGGTGCTTTAGTTGGGTACATCTGAAATAAGGCTGTTTTAACTTCTTTCTGACTGTACGGAGCATTCAATGTATCATTCATTGCTGGTGTTACTTTGGTCGGGACTGTCTCAAGCACCTGCTCCATATCATGAACACCCTCAGATGTATACAGGTCCTGATAAAAGGTTGTGGTCAAAACCTCCATTTCTGACGTATCCTCAGTTAACTACCCGTCCGGTCTCTGGAGAGATTTTATTTGGTTCTTCCGCCTTCGGCGGCTTGTACGGAGATGAAAAAAATATGTGTTCTTGTCGCCATGCATCGACCATTTTAGATGGGCTCGCTGGCGCTCGTCAATTAGTTGCTCCCTGTGATGTTGCTCTCGTGGCACCTTGGGCCGCGGCCCGGGGCCTTGATATATTTTCTGGACCCTATGTTTACGGGCTTTAGAATCAGCCCGGGATCTGCCGAATATCACTGCGAAGGCAGACAGCACGGCCCGGGCGCACGCACGCACGCACGCACGCGTCGCCTCTCCTCTCCTTGTTCTGCATTCCTCTTCGCTTTGTTGCGAAGCAAACTGCTCGCTACCGTGCCGCCGCGCTGCGCGTCTGCGCCCAGGCCGGCCGCCGCCTGCGCTGCCTCGTCGTGCTGCGCGCGCCCCCACCCCTCCGGCCCTCGGCTATTGACTACTCGGCCTCCGGCGCTGATTCAGACGATCGCCGTCGGGCTCCTCCTCGGCTTCCCCCTTCGCGCTACCGGCTGTTACGCGTCGTTCCCCTCCCCACATCCGCGCCGGACCGCCGGCTCCTCTTCCCCCCTCCGTTGGTGCGCCGCCGAGCGAAGCTTCTGGTCGCCCCCTTGCAAGCGCAGGCGTGCGGCTGTCTGTACGCGTGTTGTATTAGGTATAATTTCTATCTTTTTTTCTTTTGTATATATGCGCTGAATTGAATCCTCAAACTGACGCATTTTATCACCAGTTTCATGTTTAGAACAGAAGATGAAGAAATGTTACCATGTTTTGATGTCTTGAAGGTGTTGGTTCAGTGATTAACTATCTCACTTGATGTTGTGGGACGAGCAGATGAACCAAACCATCTATTTTGTACTCTTTTATATCCCTGTATTAACTCTTGTAGTTTTCGTCTAACTTATTGGATCGTTAAACATTGAGTTTAACTTTTACATTTATTGTGCAACCGGGCCATATGTTTCTATGCTTTCACAAGAGATATTTTTTGGATAGTTATAACTTATAAGCACTTAGTTTCTGGCCCGGGGTTTGCCCACCATACCCTGTTCAGTTCATTCTCCTCTCCTTCTAGATTGTTTAAGGATCAATTTCTATGTTTCTGGCTTATAGTATCTTCGTTTAGCATAAACATATACTTGAAAATATATTATTTTATATGCATTATTTGTATTTATTGTGTATATATATAGCCGCAGCTCGTGTCACCATTTTCTGTGAAATGGTGAATCCGCATTTCTGTCTCTGCATAACATGTATCAGGTCACCAAATTGCTTTAGGGACACTGTTGGAAGCATCTCGGATTTGGTCTATGGCTAGCATCTAGCATGGACGTTTTAATGCAGTGCGTTTGCAAGCCAGGGCTACATCTATGTTACTATGTTAGGCCAGTTACATTGTAGCGTGAATTAAGTCAGCATGTGATATTTTTTCTCTCGAATGGATTTCTATTTTGAATGGTCAGCATATGATGTTATAAGCACTTTTCTTGTTCATTCTCATCACGCCATTTTATTCACAACCTGCAGGAGTTTCTTGTGTGTCAAGGGAATGTCTGCCTCAGAAAACCAGACTGCTGAAATCAGCAACGAAACTGATGACAGGAAGGGAGACCGTCCATGGAACATCATACGTATACGTTTACCACCGAGGAAGAAGTTGCCTGACGCCTCCCTCACCCTGAGCAAGAAAGTACCTAGGATTAACAAAACCGGAAGTAAGGAAGTACCTGAAATGAGTACTGACAGCCCAGGAAAGAATCTGATAATTGCTCCAGTACTGGGTGAGGCAAGCAGCCATTCCCCAAGAATGGGACTGTGTAATGAGGGCAGTAGCAACACCCTGAGCAAGACACTGTCTGCTAAACCTGAGAGTGATACCTCAGGCAACAAACAACCAGATGAGGCAACTTACAGCACCCTGAGCAAGAACCTAAAAGTCGATGATAAAGAGCAAGGAAGTGATGCAAACTGTTATGCGGCTAAACAGGGACCGTATGAGGCCAACAACAATATCTTAAGCACGATACTTCCTCTACCAGGCAAGAATCTGATAACTTCTCCAGTACAGGGTGAGGCAAGCAGCCACTCCCCAAGAATGGGACTGTGTAATGAGGGCAGTAGGAACACCCTGAGCAAGACACTGTCTGCTGAATCTGAGAGCGATACCTCAGGCCATAAACACCCGGATGAGGCAACTTACAGCACCCTGAGCAAGAACCTAAGAGTCGATGATGAAGAGCAAGCAAGCGATGCAAACTGTTATGCTGTTGAACAGGGACCATGTGAAGAGGCCAACAACAATATCTTGAGCATGATACTTCCTCTACCAGTTCAGGAATTACCTGAAAATCATATAGACAACAGCCCAAGCAAGAACGATATAACCCCCGGAATGCAGAATGATGAGGAACATAACAACTCCCCAAGAAGGAAACTGCACTATGATACTGACAACAAAGAAGATGAAGAGGGTAACAGCAGAAGCTGGAACCTCACAATCACCGCTGGGAAGTATGAGGATGTTGTTGAAGAAGCTCACCACCACATTCCCACCAAGAAGGTTGAAAACAATGCCCCAAGCAATTCACCAACTGATCCAGCCAAACAAATTTCCCCACACAAGAGGCTGCCTACCTCTTCGAGCCGGAACACCCCGGGAATGAAGCTTTCTGCTTCCGTTTGCCAGGCTGTGGAGCAAAATACCAATGCTGCGAACACGGAGGTCACAAAGGAGTTTCAAGAGTTTGAGGAGAAGTTCAAGCGAACTGTATTTCTTGTCAATCTTGACAACCTCTCTCACCAAGCTACAGAGGTTAAGAGCAACCCAAGCAGGATCCTGTCAACCACTGCTATGGAGTGTGAGATGTTTGAAAATGCTAACCACACCATTCCTAGCAAGAAGCTTTCTGATGTGGCAAGAAACAAGGCCCCAAGCAATAGATCAACTGATCCAGCTAAGAAAAGAACCCCACGCAAGAAGCCACGCACCTCTGCATTACAGACTACTGATACCAGCCAGAATGCTTTTGGAATGAAGCTTCCCATTTCTGATGGCCAGGCTGTTAATCAAAGTAAGAGTGCTGCAGATTTGGATTCCATAAAACAGTATCCTGAGGACAACAAATTGATTACTGACAACCAAGGCAAGAATCTGATGACCACTCCAGCACATGGTGAGGCAAGCAGCCACTCCCCAAGAGTGGGACACTGTAATGGGGCCAATAGCAACACCTTTAGCAAGACACGGTCCGCTGAGTCTGAGAGCGATACCTCAGGCAACAAACTACCGGATGAGGCAAATGACAACATCCTGAGCATGAACCTGAGAGTCACTGCTGAAGAGCAAGGAAGTGATCCAAGCAGTTACGCTGCTAAACATGGACTGTGTGAAGAGGTGAACAACATCTCGAGCATGATGCTTCGTCTTCAACTTCAGGAATTGCCTAAAGATCATATTGGCAACAGCCCAAGCAAGAGCCTTACAACAACTAGAAAGCAGGGTGAGGAGGAACATAGCAACTCCCCAAGAAAGAAACTGCTCTACAATACTGACAATAAAGTAGCAGATGAAGAGGGTAACAACCCAAGCTGGAATCAAACGATCACCGCTGTGAAGTCTAAGGAGGTGTTTGAAGAAGCTAATCATCCCATTCCCAGCAAGATGCTGTCTGGTGAGGCTAAAAACAATGGCCCAAGCAATAGACCAACTTATCGAGCTAACAAAAATGCCCCACACAAGAGTTTGTGTACCTCTTCAGTACAAGCTACTGGTACCAGCGGGAAGACCCCTGGAATGAAGCTTTCTGCTTATGTTGACCAGGCTGTGGAACAAAGTACCAGTGCTGCAAACATGGAGGTCATAAAGGAGCATCAAGAGTTGGAGGAGAAGATGAAGGAAACTGTATATCTTGACAACCTCTCTCACAAGGCTACAGAGCCTAAGAGCAACACAAGCAGGACCCTGTCAACCACTGCTATAAAATCTGATGTGTTTGAAAATGCTAACCACACCATTCCCACCAAGAAGCTGTCTGATGTGGCTAGAAACAAGGCCCCAAGCAAAAGATCAACTGATCCAGCTAAGAAAATCACCCCACGCAAGAAGCCGCGCACCTCTGCAGTGCTGGCTACCGGCACCAGCCAGAATACATCTGTAATGAAGCTTTCCACTTCTGATGGCCAGGCTGCTAATCAAAGTAAGAGTACTGCAGAGTTGGAAGCCATAAAGCAGTATCAGGAGTTCGAGGAGAAGGTCAAACGAACTGTATACCTTGACAACTTGTCTCACCAGGCTACAGAGGCAGTCATAAAAACAGCTTTGAGTCAATTTTGTAGTATCAGAAAGGTTAGTTTTGTTGTGAACTACACCATTCCCTACAATATTCCTCAATCTGCATTAGTAGAGATGGAAACTGAGAAGGATGCTGAAGTTGTGGTCAGTATGCTGCATGGCTTCCCTTTTATGATCTCTGGAATTCCAAGGCCTGTTAGGGCGAAGCATGCTACGGCTGAGATGTTCAATGATCGCCCCCGGAGACCTGGGAGTAAGTTAAAATTTCGCTGGGTGGGCCACAGAGATCCTGATTATGAGATTCTAAAAAAATCGAAGATACTCTCCAGGAGACATGAGGTGGAGAACTTTGCACTAATTGAGGTAAAATCCATTTTTAGACCCTCAGGTTCTGAAATTCAATGGCAATCATCTTTCACATGTGTGTTCCTGTTCTGTGCTTTATTCGCGGATTACTTAGTAATTAGTGGATTTATGCAAGCATTCTCTGATGCTTATTGTTTTTCGGACCTTGTAGCATGAACTAGATGAGGAGAAATCGCTAGCAGAGCAGCAGCAGGAGAATCTGAACTGCAACCGCAAGATGTTGGAGACCATGGACAGCGTCATTCTGTCTGGCATGACAAACTACATATCTAAAATTTATAGCGTCAATTGGAACGATGTGTTCTGAAAATGGCTGAATATTAACGGTGCTCTTTTTGCACAGCGTTGGTACTAATCTCGTAAGTGCCTGTACCATCTGGTTGAAGTGTGATCTAACCTCAGAATCTGAGAGTTGGATGGTTGAACTGTGACCGTTTTATTTTGTGAAACGGATGGCATCGATGTCGCATACTTGAACATGGAGGACCTAGGGTCTGGGGAACTTGACCTCAGGAAGTAGTCAATTTACTGACATTGTAAAGTTTATGTTCATGCTCAACGTCATTTGGAGTATTATAATCCTTATTATCTTTTTGGTTCTTTTGATCATGTTACAGCGACAAATCTCCATTTTAAGGGCTTCTTAGGAGATTTTCAAAGGTATTTTAGATAGGGGTGCAAGCCGCAGCCCACTTTCCAGTTTTTGAGTGTCGATGTCTAAGACATATGAGGAGTTTAGTGCTTCAAGTTCATTCCCACAAAAGGAAAAAGTTCATTTTGTATTAGCTCATCACGTTTTGCAATTTGCAGGCCTAGCAGGACCCCAACTTTTTATCACTAATTTTAGGCTAGTTCAATCCTTACAAATTTTTCAATAAGAGCCTTTTGTATTATAGGACCGTGGCTTGAATTTGTAACTTAAATATCCTGGAAAATTCTCCTGTCTTTCTATGGATGTGTCAGCATAGCAGGGATAGTCCGAACTTGCTAGTTCAACTGATTGCATACCAAGTGTTCCGTTGAAAACTCTGGTTAGCGTTTTGCGAGAAGTGAGGACGAAAACATAAGAATTGCTACATGTAAATGGCCTTCGCCGATCCAACACAAGGTTGGGTTGAAGCTAGTTTTAAATCTGGGGCTTTACACCAACCTCTCAAGCCAATCCAACATTGCAGACAAATTTATGATACACTTCCTTTTCACGAGTCCGAGGCATGTACCTATGTAAAAAAAATAGTCCGAGGCAATGTACCTAATACAAACTGTGAAGCCTTCTCACCTATAGGCTATACATGAGGTCCTTAAGATGCTCTAACATGTTGGTTAAAGGAGAAAACCTGAAAAATAAGAGAAAAATAACGAGATCCTTTTCTATGTGTCGCTTCAAACGATTAGTACGCTGGACAAGAAGAGAAGGAGCGTCACTCATCATCAAGGTCAAAATCGTCATCCGATGCGCACTCAAGATATGAACCAACCGACTTGCAGAAGATGATGAAAGACTTGTCATCCTGCGAAAAAAGAATGCAGTATTTTGCAGGAAGAGGTGTTTCAAGCCATGGAACAAAAAGAATTGGCTGGTCATTCAGCTTTAGGCGTGACGGGGTAGCTAAAAATGAAGTCTAAGAAATGCAAGCAGTTGTGAATTTTGCCACACCTGCTTCATCCTTTTCGGTGATGGTTTGGCATTTGTTATCTTCTCTGAGAAGGTGTCACCAAATTCAGACAATGTAGCCGTCTCCTCCCCTGTTTCAAGGATTTGAGTGTAAGAACAGCATATTTCCGTCCGAGGGAAATGATGGATCCTCTAGTCACTTACTCTGATATTGATACTGCTCAAGCAGTTTCTTTTTCTCAACTTCAACTTGTGAGAATAGGTCTGCGTAACAAGACATTTAACAAGTCAAATAAGAGCCAAATATTTTTGCAGAATCAGTAAGATCTGAACGTCTTGTATGGGAACATCATCCAAATAATGCCAGAGTCGCTGACAAGCAGCAGCCAAGAAATGCGTATTTAGAAACAACACATGAATACAAGTGTCATGTAGATTCTGTTTGCATCAAAACCAGGTATAATTCATTCCTCGATATATTTTTCCAAAGATAAGAATCACAGTTCATACGTACTCCGTACTGGCTGATTAGGCCAAATGACATCACATGGCATAATGCCCTAAAATCCTAGATAAATCTGGATAGAAGCACACGATATACTTGTGAAAATGACAACCAGCTCTTATTTGCCATACCTTTGAAGGTTTGTAAGTGTGCATCATTTTCTTCACAGAACATTTCATATGTTTCCTGAAGCTTGGTGTACTCTTCGTTCAATGAACTTTCACACTGCTAATAGTGCAAATCACATGCCATAATTCAATCTTAGGCAAATCAGTAAGTTAGTCGACAATCCGAAAGAATTCTAAACTGAATACCTCTTTCGAAGTGCCTGACAATACTTTCAGCAAGTTCTGCCTGCACATGCAAATATAACAGTTACACTGCGTTCTAAATAAAAACGAACAAGTTTTCTTTTCGGATAGAAATGGTTTCAGGCGTAATTGTACATGCAGGTATTGTTTCACAGTTCACAAGAAAGTGAGTTACCTTTCCTTCTCAAACTTGGACTTGGTATCTTCAAGCATAGTCTGAATATTGGCTGCGACACTGTCAGGTTGAGAAAAGTAAAGGAATAAACGGTGTAAGGAAAAGGTAAAAGAATAATGATCAGCAACATTATGCGCTTCAAACTTCACAGTACAGTCAATGGAGTCCCTTTAGTCCACATGTTACAATTTTTGACTGCTTTTTCTCCCCGATGCCTGTGTAAATAATTCTTTGTACAATTTTCCTAAAGCACATCTAGATGTGCCATAAGTATTGCACATCTAAGTCCCATGTCATTAATTTTACACGGAGATTCGTGTGGGTATTTTTTTCTTTTTCTTTTTTCTTTTTATGCTTGATTGAGTCATTTAGATGTGCAATAACTAGGGTCTTTGTAATAGTTCTGAAAAGTTTATAGAAATGTTCAGGCCAGCCGTAGTTTTGAAAATCAACTCACCCGAACAAAGCCACGCCATGACATACAAAACATGAATCCGGGAACCCATCAAATTAATATGCCCATTTTCCTCACACCACTCACAGTGCATATCGCTCCGCATAATATGCAAAAACTGACAGGTACCACCAAACGAACCTAGTTCCTGCATTAATCACATATAATCAGCCGACTGAACACATTGCAGGATTGCATACGTGCAACGTTTATTTGTTGCACATCCCTCCCAGTGACCATGAACTGTAAGTCTCTCCGAACAAATCGGCGAGCACGAAATGCATCAGAAGAAGCCGCTAGGGTAGCATATACGCATATCCCAATTTTTTTGCACGCTAGCACATACCGCGATAAGAGAAAATTCAGAGGTTCAACCGAAAGAATATTGTTCTCCGCACCTGGCGATGATCTGCTCGCACATCTTCTGGCGATCCTTGTTGGCCCCGCTCTTGATCAACCGCAGCAGGCACGCGATCTGCCTCAAGTCACTGCGCCCGCCACAAAAGGAGCCATCACGGAATTAAACCGAGAAGGAATTAGAAATGTGAACCACCGAATCGAAGAGGGAAAGCTCGAAATCAGATGCGCGGCACCTGACGAAATCGCCGTCGGATTCCGAGTCGGAGCTGGAGCCGGAGTCCGAGCCGGAGCCGGGATCAACGGGGTGGCGCGGCCTCTTCAACGACCGCAGAGCCTCTTCGCCCGGGGACATCCTCCTTCCGCCGCCGGGACTCGCCGCAGGCCGCATCGCCGGTCGACAAGCGTAGCGCAACGCAATTCGAATTTGGCAGGGGAGCGAGAGGGTAGTGATGTACTGCTGGCGAAATTTTGGTGGTCCACTACCACTATTGGCTTTTTGTAAGGGCATCTCGACAGCACGTTGTCACGAATCAGTATCACTAGTCACTTTTTTTGCCATGCAGTGCCAACTCTAAGCCTAAGTGTTGCAAAACGGTCTGACACGCGTATAAGCTCGTATTGACCACGTATCTGACCGACCGGCCCTACGTGTCAGCTGCCACGGTGGCCTACCCGCGCGCACCCGCTCGGTAACTCTCGCACCCGTCTCGGTCGCTCCATGTAGCCGGGTCCGGTCGAACCCAACCGGAGCCAGCCGCACTCTATCCCTCTCCTCGCTTCATCGCCCTCGTCTCTCCAGCCGCCACCGCTCGCCGCGCAGACCGCCGCGTCCGCCACCGCCGCCGCGCCATGGTCTTCGAGGATGAGAGCAGCGACGACTTGTCCGACCTGCAGATGTCCTCCTCCGACGACGGGATGCATTATCAGGTCAGTGGTGGAGCTAGGGTTAGGGTTAGGTGATTTGGGGATTTGGGGATTTGATTATCTGGTTTTCTGATTTGAGGATTTGCTCCCTGTAGATTCCTGCTAGCATTGAAGACCAAGACTACAATGGCTTGGAGAAGGCACCAGAGGGGCTCTGTGTGGAGCATCGGCTGCCAACTGAGCGCCGTGTAGCTTTTGAATCATTTGAGATGGGCAGGAGGTTTCTAGTTTGTGCTCAGCCTGTAAGATTGATGCTCGCTCTCTCTCTATGTTCACTGTAATATAGTTACTAGTACTGATGATGAAGCACATTGTTTACCACTCAGTTGTTTTGATGCTTCTAGTACTGATGCTCACTGCAATAGCTTAGTTGGCTATGTTCACTGTAATATATTTCTGGTTTACTTATTTATTAGTAGTTCTGATGATTATGGTTTTGATGCTTATGTTCATTGTAATATGTATATGGGCAGCAGCTTAGTTGGCTGTGTTCACTAGTACTGATGATGATGAGGCAGTGTAGTTGCTAATTTTTAATTGAGGCAGTATAGGTTGCAGTTGAAGTAGCATTGTTTAGTTGGCCACATGGATAGGTTGTAGTTCTGCAGTTGTTAGTTCATTTTTTTAAAGTGCCCTTTCATAATGGTAATTCTTCAGAGAGTAACAATATAAGTGTTTACTATATTGCAGGAAGCTGTAAATTGTGGTTTCCTTGCTTGGGTAGACCCAGAGTAGCCTCCCACAATGCAAAATGCATTGTTGAAGCTTTGGGAAATGTTTGAAGACAGCAGGACTGCTAGGAGGAAGGATAACCTGGAAAGTTCACTTACTATCCACCACCTTAAAGAAGAGAAAAGGAATCTGGATGCCAACTATGACAAACTAGTTGAAGATGTCCATCAACTTCTCAGTGCCCAGGAGGACAGGGTGTTGAATTTCAGCTCTCTGAAAGCTAAGGAGAAGAGAGATGAGAGAGCCAGTGCATCAGTTGTGGCTGCCATGAAGAATGAGATGGAGAAGAAAGAGGCAGAGAACTTCAAGATGAAAGAGAAGTAAAAAGTGCTGATGAACCTGGTAGAAGCTCAAGGCACTGTCATTAGGAACCTAAAGATGAATCATTTGAAAGAGAAGGAAAAGCTAGCTGAAGGCAACAATAATTTAAAGATTCAGGTTGATGAGCTCACCAAGTCTTTGGAAAAAATCACAGAAGAGAATGTGCAGCTGAACCTTCACATGTCTGGTCTCAAGAGGGGACATGAGAATCTAATAAAACGCAGGGATGAGGTAAAGCTCCAGCTTGCTGTTCAGTTGAAGTCACTGGAGAAGAGCAACGAGAAGTTGAAGTTGACCCATGACATCCTGAAGGAATGAGGTAGATGAAGATGATTTGGGTAGATGAAGCAGAGCATACCTATCATGATATAAGTTGCTTTGATAGAAGGCTTTGCTAATCTTTTGTGAAGGGTGGTTTAGTTAAGTGTAATGTATGGATGTAGTAGTTGTGAACAATGTTGAACTCCACTATGCTATGGTCTTTAGGTAATGTTGTAAGAATCTAGTAATTATGGCTGTAAGAATCTATGGTTATGTTGAACTCCAGTATGCTATGTTATTTAGCTAATGCTCAAGTTATATCTCCTCTTGAACCTCGGATGAAATATTTAGCTAATGCTCAAGTTAGATGGCTCAAGTTCTACCTATAAACTAACGAATCCATGGCCAAATCAAACACTAGAGCAAAAAAACGCTGACGTGGATTGCCCTGAGTGGTGGCCCTGGTTATTAAAGCAATGCGCGGGGGCGAACAGGAAACGATTTGTGCATCTGGGGGGGAAAACCTAGGGTTAGGCGACGGCGGAGGCGATCTCGCAGGCGGCGGCGGCGGCTGTGTCCAAGTCAATGTCAATGTCGTGGTCTTCGGGTCGTTCTCAGGCTCCCAGCTTCCGTCGAGCCTCTGGAAGGAGAGGGGACGAATCGAGGTCGCCGGTGCCCTACCGTGAGAGCCCGATGGCGTATGAGCCGGAGAAGCTCTGCTGGTGCAGGCCGCGTAGGAAGGTGCCGAGATAGATCTCATGGAGCCGTCAGAACCCAGGTAGGAGGTACTACGCCTGCGTGGATGCCATGGTAAGTTTCATTTTTGTTCTACTTTTCTGTTCATTAGATCTTCTCCCTTCTCAAACCCTGATTTCTGTTGCTACAGCATGGTGGTTGTGGCTTCCTTGAATGGCATGATGATCCTCTGCCGAAGTTTTTGAGTGATTTGATTGGAGATTTGCGAGATGAAGTGCGTAGGCTGAGAGGTGAAACAAGTGTTGGTGTGTTTGAAGATGACAGTGCAGTTGTGGCTCTGCCTGAAGCTCAAAGAGGAAGAGAGGTGGTGGCTTTGGAAGAACAGCTCAAGGAGAAAAATGCAGAGATAGATGCACTGAAGGACAAATATCACAATGTTGTCTTTCTTTTTCTTGTCTTTGTGGTAGGTTTAGTGACAGCCAAGATGCTGCTGCAGTAAGCCTGTTTAGTACTGAAGATGCAAGTTGTGCAGGTTGTGGTCAGGTTGATCCTTGCTAAGGAGAGATGCAAGTTAGTGTCAGTTGTGGTCAGGTTGATCCTACTGTGTTATTGATCCTACTGTTGTTAAGTTAGTGTCAGGTGTTGCAATTTAGTGTCTGGTTAGCTCCTACTGTGTTGTTGATCCTATTGTTGTTAAGTTAGTGTCAGGTGTTGCAAGTTAGTGCCACTACTGTTGTTGATCCTAGTAATGTGTCAGGTGTCTTTGTAAAAAAGATTTGGTGTAATCAAGTATGTGGCCATTGTGGCATTATCATCCAGTTTGTGCATGGTTTCTTGACACATGTGCATTGAGTTGTTTCATAAAAGCCAAATGAACAAATATCTTGACACAAGTGCCAAATGAGCATTGAGTTGTTTCACAAATGCCAAATGAACAACACAAAAAGCCTTGAGTTGTTCACAAGTGCCAAATGGCCAAATATTTCAGATATTGCAGGCCTGATATGTTCACAGGAGCATCATAGGTCCACAAATGGCCAGAAAATACATGGTTTGTAGCACAAATAACTTAGTTCACATCAGACTCAACTTAGTACTCCATTAGGACATACACCAGTTTTGTAGCACAACTAACTTAGTTCACATCTTCTCTCACTCAAGTAGCAACATTCTCTCACTCAAGTGTTACCATTGGCAGTAAAGAATGACATCAAGCGAGTATAATTCCCTGGGACACTTGAAGGAGCACCAGAAGTAGAAGGACCAGAAGATGAAGCTCCTGCAGCAAATCTTGGCGCAGTGAAAGGCCTTGCAAATCTTGCACTTGCACTAGTTGACACTCTAGCAGATCTTGAAGTAGATATTGCACTAGCAGATCTTGCACTAGCAGTTCTTGCAGAAGCAGTTCTTGCAGAAGCAGACCTTGCTGGTGGCTGTTGTGATCCTGATGGAGTATCTTCATTCCTTGATCTTGCAGGTGCCTTGCAAACATTTACAAGGAAACATGCTAGTTAGTCACAAAAACATAGAAGGAAAGAAGACCAATTAGCAAGTAAAATTCACAAGGGTTTACCACATGCTTGTTTTTCCTCAAAGCCAACTCTGGTCTCAACTGTTGCTTGCAGTTAGTGTACCTATGGCCTTGGAGCCCACAGTTGCTGCATGTTATAGTGGCCATTCTTGAACTGTCCTTTGGTTTTGGAACCTCAAATCTGCCCTTTATTCTCTTCTCTTTCCTTCTCCCCTTCTTCACATGAAATTTGGGTAGCTCTATGTCTGGTCCACTTGTCCTTGTCCAATCATGTTCGCCAGGAACTGGATATATCATTGGTTCATATGCAGCAAGGTAAAAAGGTTTTTTGAAGCAGACATAGTCCTCTGGAAATCTTTTTGCCTTGTTAATTGCTGATATTGCATGGTTGCATGGTATGCCACTCAGGTCCCACTTTCTGCAGCCACATGTATAAGCTTCCAAGTTTACAGCATGTGTTTGCTGCCCACTGGTCACTTGCCAAAGATTTACACCAGCTTGAATAGGTTTGCAAAATCTGGCCCTTTCCTTTTCCTCCTCAAGCTTCTCAGCATAATGTGGTGTGATCTCCCACAGAGATGCCTTTCCTCTCTCTCTCTCTCTCTGTTTCTATGCCACCTCACCATCTGCTTGTCCTTAATACCATCAATCATGGTCCTAATAGGTTTTTTCCTAAAATCTAGGATGTACTTGTTGAACACCTCAGACAGGTTGTTAACAACCAAGTCTGTCTTGCAGTTAGTGTCAAAAGCACGCCTAGCCCATGTGTGCTTAGGTATTCCACTTAGCCACTTCCAAGCTTCCTCACTCTCATTTTTCAAGTCATTCATGGCAATGTTAAACTTGTGCTGGTTATAAGCATAGCTGGCATTATCCATGCATTTCTTAAGATCTTCCCCCCTAAACCCAGCATTCTGGAAATTTGCATATAGGTGTCTAAGGCAAAATCTTTGATGACAGTTTGGAAAAACTTGGTTTATTGCATTTAGTAGCCCCTGTTCACAAGGCATGCTAGACTTAGCTGCTGTACTACTACATCTAGAATATAACATGCTAATGCAGAAGAACATAAAAGCAAGAACATAACAAAAAGATGCATGGATACCTTCTGTCTATCAGACATGATAGTATAAGGCCCAAATTTGCCAACTTCTCCTCCTAGGCATATCTTCAGTTGGTGTAGAAACCAACACCAGTTAGCTGTGTCCTCTTGTCCAGCAACAGCAAATGCAAGTGGGAAAATATTATTATTCCCATCTCTTCCAGTGGCAGCTAGGATTTGAGCACCAGTGGTGAGCTTAATAAAGCATCCATCAACACCTGTTGTTGCAACCAGAGAACAATTTAAACTTCTACAAAGCATTACTAAACTATATATTGAGAAAGAACCACTACATCAATTGAGAAAGAACTATAAAGCATTACTAACCAATGAATGGTCTGCATGCATTGAGAAATCCCTCCCTTGCTCCATTTATGCAGAAGAACATAGCATGAAACCTTGGTCCTGGATGTGGTATTTTTGTAGTTGGTCTTGGAGTAACTGTTGCAACTAAAACTCTACTACCAGGGTTTGTATCCATGATGGTCTGAGCATAATCCCTTAGCCTGGGATACTGCTTCTTGTGCTCTCCTAGCACAGCTTCCACAGCTAGGTTTTTGGCCCTATAGGCCATGTGCCTTGGCACATCAACACCATACTTCTCATTGCAGTTGTCAATCAGAGTGTGTATGCTGGTGGTTGGATCAGACCTGAACAATGACTCATAGGTCTTTGCAAGCCACTTGGCACTAATCCTAGATGTCTCAGTGCTGCTAGGGCAAGTGTGCTCCAGCCTTATTTTTTTAATAGCAAAAGTCTTCTCCCCTTTGATAACTGCAGCAACTATGCAAAACTGGCAGTGCTCTTGCTTACAACAGGCAATGATCCTTTGGTCTGAATTTCTGTGATACCTGAAGTCTCTGGCCTGTGTGATGTGCAAGCTCAACAAAGCATCTCTGAATTGCTGTTGATTCTTGAAGCACATGTACAGACATAACTGCTGATGTGGTTGCTCAAGTTTGTCATTGTACCAGATCCTTGGTTTCCTTTTCTTGGCCCTACTCTTCCTCCCTTTAGGTAGAACAAATGACAGTGGCTCATGCCCATCATCTTCATCCTCAAACAGCAACCCATCATCTTCTTCATCTGATGAAGGAATGAAATCAGGTTGCACCTCCTCCAACACACTAGAATGTGTCCTACTAGTAGGGCCTCTCCTAACTACCAGCTTCTTCCTCTTTTTTGCAGGTTTTTGCATTGGTGGCTCTTCTGTTGCAACAACATTGATCTCATCCTCCTTGTCCTGCTCCTCCTCCATCTCAAACAAGTCCTCAACCTCAGTGTCACCCTCATAATGTAATTGTTCCTCTTCTGAATCCTCATCTGAATCTTCATCTGAATCTCCATCTTCAACTTCTTGCTCTGGTAGTTTATTCCCCTCAATTATCTCTGTGTCTTCAATTATCCTGTACTTCTCCATGCAGAAAGGATTGTTATCACTGTCATATGCAGCAGCCTCAGAGTCATCACTGTTATTATGTCCCTCCTCTAGCACCGCCTCTTCCTCCATTACAGCTTTGAGCTTCTCCTTACTAAAATTTCTGCTCTCTTGTGTGCACTGACTATAAAAACAACACCTTGTTGATCAACAGTAAGAACTGCAGGCTCACTGAGATCATACACAACAGGTGGTCTATACAATATAGTTGCTAAATTTTCTTCTCTCCTCCGATAGACATTGCTGTAGTTTGGACTCACTAAATCTTCTTCTATCTGACATACAAAAGGTGTTGTTGCCCTCACTAGCAAATTCAGAACTAAACTATGCTCATATTCCTTCTTAAGTTGCTGCAGTTTGATGTTTGCAATTAACTCTAACCCTTGCTCTCTTTCCTCTCCTCTGCCTAAATTCTTCATGTGGTACAATTCATCAGAGAAGGAATAACCTTGTGTGTGCATAAGTGCATATAACTTAAGAAATGTCACATCTGAGCTGCATATCTTCCTATCCAGGTTGTGTTGTGCATCGAAATGAATCCGAACATCCCAAGCAGCATCATCCAAACTACAATTGACAACACAAATTTAGACTGTCATGAGCAACACTAACCCTAGCCCCCTGTTTTGCAATATACAGAAATAAGCAGAGAAGAGAATGACTTACAGCACGCCGCTAGCAACTCCACTGGTCCACTGATGGCTACTGCTAGGGTGGGCCACCCATATCTCTGCCAGCTTCAGCTTGTCCTCCATGGACAGTGCGGCCTCCTCCTCCCAATCCTCGTCTGCGCTGGAGTAGTATGAACTAGAGCCGTCGACGTCGTCCAGACCTAAGTGGTCATCAGGGCCGAGACCAGGAAGGTCTCCGTACCCGCCCGCGCCGTCGGCGCCGCCGAGAGTCGCCGCCGCCATCGCCATGGCCTGAGAGGGAGAGGGAGACGAGGGAGGGGGGAGAGGAAACTAGGGTTCGTCCAGTCCGATTCGACCCGACCCAGCTACTTGGTGCGACCGACCCGGGCTGGATCGAGTGATCGAGCGGGTGCGAGCGGGTGTGCGCGGGTAGGCCACCGTGGCAGCTGACACGTAGGGCCGGTCGGTCAGATACGTGGTCAATACGAGCTTATACGCCTGTCAGACCATTTTGCAACACTTAGGCTTAGAGTTGGCACTGCATGGCAAAAAAAATGACTAGTGGTACTGATTCGTCACAACGTGCCGAAGTGTGGTAGTGCCTTGCAATTAACTCGGGCATCTTCGAGGCTCACCCATAGACCAGCTATTCTTTCATGAGGAGAATATGTGTTATTATACTTTTTATCTGAAATATATTCTATCATGATATGGGTGGCGTTAATGGACTAACAGAGTGAGCTGTAAAGGTAGAAAAAAAATCCATCCGCGAGTGGTTCGGCTTTCTTTCAAGGACGAAGTCATCGAGTGAGGATTTGGTTGAGCGTCCTTTCGCTGCTCGTGGTGGAGTACTCATTATTCACTCTATTATTGCCTCAGGATGTGAGCGGGATTAAGCCGTCTGTCGATACATCCGTCCACGGGATCAGTCTACGGATATGGATGCGGGTGGCGGTCATCTAAAGCTATCCCATACATTTCAAGGCGGGTTTGAATAAACCGGACGAATGACATGCAAAACGGATGATTTTCATAAAAATGGGAGCACATTCATTACATTTCGACCAGTTTTTATTAAAAAAAGGACCGGACCTAAACCTAGCCTAAGGCGGCACCCGTCATCCAAGTCTTTGTTGTTCCCTTCCGCGACCGCCTCCTCCATCTGTCGTATCCATGAGCGGCAGGGATAAGACCCATAAAGTGAATGTGTGGTCGCCGACGAGGAAGAGTAGAACATGGGATATAGACCGACCCATTTGGGACTCGAGCCCCATTGCCTTCCATGCCCTACTCATCCTCGTCGGAGTCCGCGACCTGTTTTTCACTGGCAGGCGTGAGGTCCATGATGGAAGTGGAGGAGCCGACAGCTCGTCGCCCCACCATCGCGGCCAAACAACATTCGTCGGCACGTAGGACACATAGCTGGTGGCGTTCTCGTTCGCGATCGCCTGCGCAGCCAGCGTCGCCTCCGCATTTGGCTGCACCGCCTGTATGTTGCAAGCGGCGGCTTGAGCGCAGGCGGCCTTGTAGAGCGTCTTCTGCTCGGCGACGAAGTTGAGGTTTGCCGCGAGGGCTTGATCCCTAGTATCCACTATGTTCTGAGATTGATGTTGCTATGACTTTGCTATGCTTAATGCTCGTCACTAGGGCCCGAGTGCCATGATTTCAGATCTGAACAATTTATGTTTTCACCATCATATCTATGTTCTTGATCCAATCTTGCAAGTTATATGCACATGTTACGTGTTATGATCCATAAACCCCAAGGTGACAATAATTGGGATATTTTCCGGTGACGACCGTAGTTTAAGGAGTTCATGTATTCATTATGTGTTAATGCTTTGTTCTGGTTCTCTATTAAAAGGAGGCCTTAATATCCGTTAGTTTTCTTATGGACCCCGCTACCATGGGAGGGTAGGACAAAAGATGTCATACAAGTTCTTTTCCATAAGCACGTATGACTATTTACGGAATACACACCTACATTATATTGATGAACTGGAGCTAGTTCTATATCGTCCTAGGTTATGACTGTTACATGATGAATATCATCCAACGAATCACCAATCCAATGCCTACAAGCTTTCCACATATTGTTCTTGTTGTGTTATTATTACTATTGCTACTATTACAACTGCTACAAAATTATTACTGCTGCTGTTACCGTTACTATTACTGATACTATCATTGCTACTGCTATCAAATTATCATACTACTGTGCTACTGATCACTTTGCTGCAGATATTTAATCTCCAGGTGTGGTTGAATTGACAACTCAACTGCTAATACTTACAACTATTCTTTGGCTCCCCTTGTGTCGAATCAATAAATTTGGGTTGAATACTCTACCCTCGAAAACTGTTGCGATCCCCTATACTTGTGGGTTATCAAGACCTTTTTTGGCGTCGTTGCCGGGGAACATAGCTATATGTGTTGAGTCACTTGGGATTTATATCTGTTGAACACTATGAATAATCTTAAGGATGATAGAACCAAGATCGTTCCCTCTAAGATGAGGGGAGGTAAGGAACTATTATCTAGCTCTACACTTGATTCACCTTCTGTTCTAAGTAACCTTGCAACACCACCACCTACTATAAATTATGATATGTCACAAGTAATTGATGATGCCACTTCTGCTAGAAATGATGCTATTGATGATGCTAGTACTTTGCTTGATAATACTCTGCCACTAGGTGAATTTTTTGATGAACAAATTGCTAGAGTAATACAACATGATGTTGTTGAATTTGATGATGAGCTTGAAACTGAAACTCCTGAAACAACTGATAGAACTAGCCCTCCTAGATATGAATTACCTAAGGTACCGGAAGGTTATGTTATGAATGAGGAGACAACTAGAGATATTCTTGCTTGTAAGGATAGATATGCTCTAGAGAAATTATTATGCAAGTATAAATAAAAATCTCTGAATGCTAGAATGAAATGTGATCCTATGTTTGCTACTCTAAATTCACCTATCTTTATTTATGATAAGGATTATGAATTCTCTGTCGACCCAGAGTTAATTACATCGGTTGAATCCGATCATTTCCATGGTTATGAAACTGAAACTGTTGTGGCACATCTTACTAAGTTCAATGACATAGCCACCCTTTTTACCCATGATGAGAAAACTCGCTATTACTTTATTCTCAAATTATTTCCTTTCTCATTAAAGGGTGATGCTAAATATTGGTACAATACTCTTGCTCCTAGTTGTGTGCGTAGTCCCCAGGATATGATTTATTACTTCTCTGAAAAATATTTTTCTGCTCACAAGAAACAAGCTGCCTTATAGGAAATATTTAACTTTGTGCAAATTGAAGAAGAGAGTCTCCCACAAGCTTGGGGGAGGCTTCTCCAATTACTTAATGACTTGCCTGATCATCCTCTCAAGAAAAATGAAATACTTGATATCTTTTATAATGGGCTAATCGATGCTTCTAGGGACCACCTAGATAGTTGTGCTGGTTGTGTTTTGATGGAACAAACTGTTGAACAAGCTGAGGAACTATTGAATTATTGAAGAATTATGATGATTGGACACTTCCCGAACCACCGCCGAAACCCACTCCGAAGAAGAGGGGTATTTATTTCTCAGTCCTGAAGATATGCAAGAGGCAAAGAAATGTATGAAGGAAAAGAGTATTAAAGCTGAAGATGTTAAGAATCTACCACCTATTGAAGAAATACATGGTCTCGACACACCACCACAGGTGGTGGAGGTATATTCTCTTTTGAAATTTGATGAAGGTGACATCCCGCATAATAAACCTCCTAGTCAATGCTTATATGAATTTGACAACTACATTAGAAAACAAGACCACTTCAATGCAAATGTTATGAAATAATTGAAATGGAATTCTGATATGATAGCTCGCTTGAGTAACTTGTTATTTAGAATCACTAATGATGTTAGAGGGGTAGGAAAACATGCTTCTATGGTTCAAACTCAGTTAGAACAAGTTGCCAAATCTCAAAGTGAGTTTCTTAATGAAATGAATAATAATATGAATGATCATGCTGTTAGAGTAATGACCAGAGGAGGTAAAATGACTCAGGAACCACTTTATCCTGAGGGACACCCTAAAAGAATTGAACAAGACTCTCAAAGAACCAATGTTGATGCACCTAGTCCTTCTAAAAAGAAAAATGATACAATTTTGCATACTCCTAGTGAACCTGAGGTAGAAAACCCTTCTGAAGATAATAATGGTGTCTCTATTTCTGATGCTGAAACTCAACCTGGTAATGAACATTCACCTAATGATAATGAAAATGATAATGATGATGTCATGTAGATACTCAGTCAGATAATGATAAAGAACCAGATAATGATGTTGAAATAGAACCAACTGTTGATCTTGATAACCCACAACCTAAAAATAAACGTTATGATAAAAGAGACTTTGTTGCTAGAAAACATGGCAAAGAAAAAGAACCATGGGGTTCAGAAACCCATGCCCTTTCCACCTAAACCCTCTAAGAAAAAGGATGAGGAAGAATTTGAACACTCTGCTGAAATGATTAGGCCAGCCTTTTTCCGTACTCGTTTGACTCATATTGGCCCCTTATGCTAAATACATGAAAGATATGTCACTAATAAAAGGAAAATATATGAAGCTGAAATCTCCAATATGCTTGCTAATTATTCTTCTAAGGACGGAGTACCTAAGAAACTAGGGGATCCATGAATACCAACTATACCATGCTCCACTAAAAGAAATTGTGTCAAAACTGCTTTATGTGATTTGGGAGCCGGTGTTAGTGTTATGCCTTTCTCTTTATACAAAATACTTGATTTTAGTAAAGTCACACCTACTGAAATATCACTGTAAATGGCTGATAAATCAACTTCCATACCTATAGGTATTTGTGAGGATGTGCTCGTTGTGGTTGCAAATGTTACTATCTTAACAGACTTTGTTATACCTGAGATGCCCGAGGATGACAACATGTCGATTATCCTTGGTAGACCCTTTTTGAATACCGCAAGGGCTGTTATTGATTGCAATAAAAGCAAAGTCACTTTCCATATCAATGGTAATGAGCATACGGTGCACTTTCTGAAGAAACAATTTCAAGTGAATCGTATTAATGTTATTGAAAAGTCTCCCTCTACCTATTGCCAAAAAGAAATATGAAATACTTATTATTAGGGATATGCATATTCCCGCTGAGGTAACTTGGTGTTTTACGAAGATTCTTTGGGTTCATGCTAATCGAAAGTGGTTGTTAATAAGACTTGATCAACCTTATTAATGGATTATTTTCGGGAAGCATGTGGTCGATAAATTTAGTACACTACTGCAGGATGGTCCAAACGCGACACTACGATCAGAGACCCTTCGACGAAACTGTGTGCGATGCCATAATCGCAAACAGTGGTGTAAAAAACCGTCAAAAAAGGTGCAAAACATTTGCGACGACGAATGCATCAAACACGGTTCAAATTTTAGTTGCGTGTGCGATGCAGGGCATACGATTCAGCTCAATTAACTGTTTGGGATGAGGAGGAACAAAAGAAACGGGCAGCCAGATGAAGGCATGTGCGATATACAACATACGGTTCACTAGGATGAATTGTGTGTGATTAGGCAACACAATGGAAACGGTTCAACTGAACAAGATGTGTGTGATACGTGGCAAACAGGTCCGTAATCAGAAATGTGTGCGAAGACCAATAATAACACAGACGATTGCTGCTAATAAGTCATGTGATTTGCTCTGTCTACAGTAGAATAACATGTATATATATAACTAAAATAAACATCCAATTACATAAGTGACTATACAGATCATTCGCACACACCTCAATAAACAATTGCATGCATTCTAAAGTAGGAGAAACGATCGTCTAGTCATCTACTTCTTGTGACGCTCCCACCACTGCTATGTGGCTCGAACCCTTGTTTGGGTCAGGAAGAAGACAATTCCTCATGTCAACGATCCGCTTGTACATCTCGTAGCTTGTGTACGCGTCCATGGCCGCGTACTTGACATGTTGTTCATCCAGTCTCTCATGCCACACACTGTGCCAGGCGTTCTTGTCCTTATTGCTCTCATTCTTCATCTTCATGTAGTAGGGGTCGATGATGGCCGAGGCGAGGTCAACCAGGGAGTTCAGTTTGTTTTTGTCGCTGCCCCAGACCTTGTAGTGGCGCTGGATGTTGACAAGATTCGGGCATTTCAAGCCCGAAACCTTGAGCGCTTTTAGATCGTTGGTGGTGTCCACCGCAGCGAAACTGTAGTCGGAGCTGTTGATAAACCTGGAGAAACGCTCGCAAGGCGTTGTGGCCAGGTGGTAGTGGTAGACGAGGACGTCATGTCGCACGCACAACTGGGTGACGACAACCTTCTGATCGTGCCCGGCACGACCCATGGTGTACTCGAGGTCGAAGCCGACCACTTGGTACTTGTCCTCGGTAAGGAACCGCTTCATAGTTTGGATGGAGCTCTCCACCGAGACCGGATCATTCGTGTACACCACCGAGAGAGCCTTCCCCCTCACGTGGGTGTCCACGACGTGTTGCGTGGTGAACTGCCCGCCGTTGTCGTCGTCGGCCGCTGGGAGCGCCATTGGAGCCACGGGGAGCGCCATTGGAACCGCTGGATGTCCTCTCTGTATGTGTCCTCGTGGGTGTGCTTATTGTGTCATGTGAGACGAGAGATGAAGGTAAATGGCCGCAGGAATAAAAGGGGGGCGGGCGACGTGGATTCTCGGCGCGTCCGCATGGCAGTTTTTGCAGCGGGTAACTGCATCGTTGCGCTGCCCCCGGCGCAACCGCATGCACACGAACGTGCGTGATCGTGCGCCGGCCCCAAACACTGGCAGCGCGCGTGGAGGGACGAGGGCAGAGCACCCGGAGGAGGAGAGCGGCGGCGGGACGCGGCAGAGCGTGCCGCGGCCGCCTGAACAACAAGCAACCACACACATAGAGCAGTTGAACACGCAGGAAATGGTCACCTACAAGCCGGCTGATAGTTGCGTCGCTGCGTAGAGAGTGGCCGTGTGCTACCACCTCCGTCTAGTCTATAGTCCCCTTTATATTATGTGCCATACTTTTCCCTCAAATTTAACCAACAAAATGTTAATGCATGTTATAAAACTTATATAACTGGAAACTATGTTCAAATACGAGTCCAACTATATAATCTTTGGTGACATGCATTCGTATTTTATTAGTTAAATCATACTTATAAACCAGGGCGGGGGTATAGTAGGTAATTAAATCGCAAAAGTTTTTTTATTAATCGTATGTGTACGTGGCCTTTCGTCCTCCTCTCGCACGTCTTGTCACCCCGCTGCCGCAGACGGCTTATAGCGCAAGCTTGCGCAGCGCGCGGGGGCGTTCTTTTGGCCAAACAGTGGCGCCAATGAATCGCCGGTGAGCCCGTTCCCGCGCAACCTCGCAGGTTACCGCGCAAGCTTCCCGTCCGACTCGATGAAATCCCCAAAAGTCCCAATACTTACCGGCCTGCTATAAAAACCCTCACGGCCGGCGAGTCCCGCGTCGCATTTTCCCCTCCCTCCCTATAGCTTATCTCGCCTGCTTCTCCCACAATCGCCAATGACACCGGTCCGTCGTTGTCGCTCAGCCACTCCGTCGTCATCAGAGGTTAGCTCCAGCTGGGAGGCTACACCGCGGCGGAGGCGCAGTCCCCGGCGTAGTGTTGTGCGTGTGGCGTCCCTGTTGGGTGTGCGCGGAACACCCACCACACGCTACGCCGCCAGTGCCCGTCGGCAGCTGTTGCCGGCCGCCGTTGCCGCCACACCACCGTCGGAAGCCAGGGTCATCGCCCACTCCGCCGCCGCGGCCCGAAGGCGGGAGGTGGCCGTCGTGTCCGCCACCCCACGGCCGGCCACTGTGGCCATCACCCGCTCCACCACCGCGGCCCGAAGGAGGGAGGTGATGGTCTTGGCCGCCACCCCGTCGTCGGCCGCCGTGGTGCCAGCCCACCGTTGACCGCCGGGGTCATCACCCGCTCCGCCACCGCCGCTCGAAGGCGGGAGGCAGAGGTGGATGCCCCCACGTGCATCAGCGACCTTGCGCGCTACACCGAGTTCCTGCGGGAGGAGGAGGAGCGCCTCGTCGAGCACGCAAAGAGCCTTACCGCCGCCGTGGCCGCGGCAAACACCGACTCAGAGGCGAGGAATCAGGAGATCTACGAGGAGAACCACCGCTTCGAGAGGGATCGTCTGGAGCGGCAGAGGGCATTCGAGGTGAGCGTTGCTGAAGCTACAACAACGGTAGGCACCGTATTGCGGTTGCCCAGCTCGTCGGTAGGCTCCTCCTCCTCCGCCTCTTACTGAGCGCGCTCGGCAGAGGAGAGGCAGCCGGAAGTAGTACAAAGCCCCTCCGCAGTAGTAGTAGTATTTAGGGGCTATTTTGTTCAGTTCATCTGACTATAGATGTGGTGGAACTGTACAACGTACTTAAAATTAGCTAGTATATATAGTTGAACTAGCTATTTTAGTACGTGGTTGGCAACAATTGGGGAAAATTTTGGTTGGTTCAGCTGTCGAGTTGAACTGTTTGTATAAATTAAGAACGACTGCTTAATCTATGAATGAAATCTATGCTTAATTACTGAATTTTAGTTGCAAAAATTAGATACTGCTAGTGATTTTTAGCTTCATATTTTGACAAATCGCAGTGTTACAAGGTTGACAAATGGCAATGTTACTAGATCAACAAATGTCAATCTTTCCAGTTTGACAAATGGTAACATACCCAATATGACAGATGCAAATCGCACCAAATTGTTTGTAAGTGGTTGCACACGGGTGATCCAAAAGAACCGTTTGCGTTGAAGAGATGCACAAATCCTGCTCTCACTTTGCATCATGTCGTCCCGGGGTCAACGGGCGGGGCGCGGGAGGACGGCAGGTAGCGGCACTGAGAGGTAGTGTTCGACGGCGGCGTCCCATGCCGCTGAGGGGGGAGCGCGCACGGAGAGGAAGGCGGGCGGCCATGGAAGTCAAAGGGCTCGCTTCCCAGTGAGCCTGCGCAGCGTACAACTCGCACGCTTCCCGGTGAACCTACGCATTCGAGGACAGCTTGCACGCCTCTCGGTCAGCCTGCGCATTGGACCGCGCTCGCACACCTCCCATTCAGTCAAGGTCAAGCAGCTGTCTGCACGGCACCTCCTACAGCCATTAAAACCAAGACACATGGCGTCACGTGAATGGTTAATAGAACGCACACGGTTTGATTTATACAAACGTTTGAGATATTAAAGTGGCAGCTATTTTTCAAAATGCCTTTGTTGGCTGTCATTATTCGAGTGCGCCTTCTCTCAAAATGGACACGAAAAATACCACAGCATGTCGGGTGCCATTCCATGATAGCATGCCAAGTTTCATGAATTTCAGACGAGTTTTGGATTTACTAGAATTTAAAAATAAAGTATCTCAACGTTTTGCCGGCAATCAACGGTGCCCTGGTGTTTGAAATTCATTCCCATTTCTTGCATGGGACCTAAGCATGCACCCAAGGACACATATTTGATTTTTCAACCAATTTATATGCACTGGAGCATGTGCATGTAGTTCAAATTTGAATTATGCACATAAATGCATTGAAAACTCAGTTAATGCATAAAAATGTCCAAACGAACCCCGAAAAATCACAAAAATTGACACAACACTCCTGTTGTTCTATGTTGACACGAGAAAATTTTGAAAGCAATAAGAGGCAACGGATATCGTTTCGTCCCCAAAGGTGGGCCGTTCCCTACCGAAACCATCATGTTTGTTGTGAGAAACTCTGGTTTGTGAAAAGCATATACCCAAACCCGCCCCAAATGGGACAAAAAAATTTACCACGGCATGTTGATGTCGCTCCATGATAGCACGCCAAGTTTCATGAATTTGAGACGAGTTTTGGATTTACTAGAATTTAAAAACCAGGCATCTCAATGTTTTGCCGACAATCAACAGTGCCCTCGTGTTTGAAATTCATTCCCATTTCTTGCATGGGACCTAAGCATGCACCCAAGGACATAGATTTGATTTTTCAACCAATTTATATGCACTGGAGCATGTGCATGTAGTTCAAATTTGAATTATGCACATAAATGCATTGAAAACTCAGTTAATGCATAAAAATGTCCAAACGAACCCTGAAAAATCACAAAAAATTGACACAACACTCCTGTTGTTCTATGTTGACACGAGAATTTTTTTGGAAGCAATAAGAGGCAATGGATATCCTTTCGTCCCCAAAGGTGGGACGTTCCCTACCGAAACCATCATGATTGTTGTGAGAAGCATATACACAAACCTGCCCCAAATGGGACAAAAAATTTACCACGGCATGTTGATGCCGCTCCATGATAGGATGCCAAGTTTCATGAATTTCAGACGAGTTTTGGATTTACTAGAATTTAAAAATAAAGTATCTCAACGTTTTGCCGGCAATCAACGGTGCCCTGGTGTTTGAAATTCATTCCCATTTCTTGCATGGGACCTAAGCATGCACCCAAGGACACATATTTGATTTTTCAACCAATTTATATGCACTGGAGCATGTGCATGTAGTTCAAATTTGAATTATGCACATAAATGCATTGAAAACTTAGTTAATGCATAAAAATGTCCAAATGAACCTCAAAAAATCACAAAAATTGACACAACACTCCTGTTGTTCTATGTTGACACGAGAAAAAATTTGGAAGCAATAAGAAGCAATGGATATCGTTTCGTCCCCAAAGGTGGGACGTTCCCTACCGAAACCATCATGCTTGTTGTGAGAAGCTCTGTTTTGTGAGAAGCATATACCCAAACCTGCCCCAAATGGGACAAAAAATTTACCACGACATGTTGATGCCGCTCCTTGATAGCATGCCAAGTTTCATGAATTTCACGCGAGTTTTGGGTTTACTAGAATTTAAAAACCAGGTATCTCAATGTTTGCGGCCGAGTGACGGTGGCAGGGTGTTTGACATTCATTCCCAATTCTTGCATGGGACCTAAGCAGGCAACTAAGGACACAGGTTTGAATTGTCAACTAATTTATATGCATTAGAGCATGTGCCTGTAGTTCAAATTTGAATTATGCACATGAATGCATAGAAAACTCAGTTAATGTATAAAAATGTCCAAGCGAACACCAAAAAATCCCAAAAATTGACACAACACTCCTGTTGTTCTATGTTGACACTAGGAAAAAATTTGAAATCGAGAAGAGGCAACAGATATCGTTTCGTACAGAAAGGTGAAACGTTCCCTACCGAAACCATCACACTTGTTGTGAGAAGCTCTGGTTTATGAGAAGCTTATACCCAAACCTACCCAAATGGGACATAATTTTTACCACGGCATGTTGATGCTGCTCCATGATAGCATGCCAAGTTTCATGAATTTTGGACAAATTTTGGATTTACTAGAATTATAAAAGCAAGTACGTCGATGTTTGCCGGAGAGCCACGGTGCCGTGGTGTTTGAATTTCATCCCCATTTCTTGCATGGGAGATAATCATAAACCCATGGACACATATATGATTTTACAACCCATGTTGGTGCACTGGAGCATGCGCATGTAGTTTAATTTTCAATTGTGCACCTGAAATGGCTAGAAAACCAATTTAATGTATAAAATGTTCAAACGAACCCTGTATAATTCCAATTCTTTTACGACACACATATAGTTGCATGTTCACTCCAGATAAAAGGTCTAGCAATTCAAACATCGTCCATTGCCGCTGTGACCCCATTATGTAATTCAAATCAAGATGAAAAATCAAGTAGATCGCACACAGTTTATTATCACCAACCATGTGAGATGCAGCACAAAATATCCTGGAGCACCGTCGGTGTATAGTATGCCTATGGCTTACGCGAGAAGGTGCATCGGCTACAGTCCACAGCCGGCATCTCAAGCACACTAGCTCGCTCCCCAAATATCATTTCACTGTTCAATCGTCGCCGGTGAAAGATGGGCACGTGGACCCGCGTCGTGAGGGCAACTTCGGTGGCCCACTTCGGCGAGAGCGCGGCCGCAGCCGCCATGCACGTGCTAACAAGGTGCATGAGCGTGGCCGCAATCTGCGACCGGGCGGCAAAGGCAGCCCAAACTGCCGTTGTTGCTTCTCAGGTGGCGGCAGCAACATCTGCCTCGGGGATAGCAACTGGCGAGAGCGGCACAGCAGCTGTCCGTTCCGCAGCGGCGGCCTTAGCCCTGATGGAGGCCACCCACGACCATGTCGAGGCCTCCCACGCCCAGCTCCTGGCGGTCACCGCACAAATCGAACGAAGCTTCTCCGACAACGGTCGGCAACCCACGACCGAAGAGCTGGCAATCGCCGAGAGCGTTCGAGCAGCCGTCCGTTCCTCCGCCGCATACCTTGCGACGACGGAGCCCGTCCAAGCCCAGATCGCGTTCGCCCACGCCCAGCTCGTGGCGGACTTTTCTAAAGAGATGGCGGACGCAGATGCCGAGATGCTTGCCGAGTATGGTGTGATGGATGCCATGGAGCCCCTTCCCCAGGAGACCGTCGGGCGTGAGCTAGACATGGAGGCGGCGGCGGAGATCGACGAGCACCAGCCGTAGTAGTACTCTTTGTTTTGTTTAATTAAGAGCGCGGGTCTTTAATTTGTTAGAGTAATGTTTAGGTCAGCTAGCTCTGTTTATTTGCTGAACTTGCTCGATTAAGAAGTGTGGGTGTGCTGTAGTCTCCTTTGTGTACCCAAATTATGCAATGGCGTGGATGACCACTGTAACCAGGGAAATTCGAACCAAAATTTTTGACGTTCAAACTCATCACACACGGGTTAAGCTATCTGAATTGTTTGTGATGTTCACATATCGTACACAGTTCTGAATAAGGGACCGTGTCTGATGACACGTTGTGCGCCAGTTTTTTCGCTGAAGCGATTCCAAATTTTCGGCTTCCGCGGAAATATCTACCTTCCCGCTCCCCTTACCAAAAGCCACATTTCCCCTGTTTCCGCCTTCCTTTCGAAGTTGAAACCTTCACTCTTGCTTGCAGCGCCGCCTCCTTGTCGGCGACCCTCCTTCACGCTGCTCGGCCTCGTCTATCCAGGCAAGTAATCCACACCTGACCCCCATCCTCCTCCTCCATCCACATCCCACATGCCCCGACCGCCGGCGCGAGCGCGACACCTTCCACCCAAATCACCGACCCCTCCACCAAATAAGCGCCGCCCTAAACCATGGTGCATGCAGTATAGCCAGGATCTCAAGGAGCATTTGGTAGTGGAGAAGCAAATCGTGGCCGCACGCCCGGATGAGGTCGCGGTGGCTGCCATTCATGCCGACCCCCAGATCTTGGAGGAGTACCTTGCCATTTTCTAGCTACGTCGGTTAAGCATGCTCGGTTTACCCGTTGTGTGTGCTGCTCCTGCCTTTCCTTCACAAATTCTAGTGAATTGTGCTATCTAATTTTACCACGCAATCTGTTGCTCTAGTGTATATGTTCTATATGTCGTGCAGTGTGGTGCTCACTTATTAACTATTTTGTTAATTAGTTGTCGTCTTCAGCTAACTATTTGGTTCAATTCTGCAAATGTGATGTTCAATTCTTCAGGCTGCAATTCTGTATTGTCTTCCATGTGAGAAATAAATCGAATTTATCTTTACAAAATACATGAGAAACGAATACAATTGCTATATTTCCAAGTTGTCAAGCATGCTTGGTTTGGTTATACATTGTGCAATGTGGTGCTCAGTTAACGTTTGGTTCATTTGTGTTGTGGTGTTTAGTTAACTGTTTGGTTCAATTCTGCAATGCGATGTTCAATAGTTGTGGGTGCATTCTGTTATTGTATACCATGTGAGGAATAAATTGAATTTGGCTGTAGTAAATACATGAGAAACAAATACAATTGCTACAATTGGCTGTAGTTAACTGTTTGGTTAACTGTCTGATCTTCTATTAGGAGTATGTTATATTGTGCAATGTGGTGCTCAGTTAATGTTTTGTTCATTTGTTGTGGTGTTTAGTTAACTGCTTGGTTCAATTCTGCAATGCGATGTCCAATTGTCGTGGGTAGAATTTTGTATTGTTGTGCATGTGAGGAATAAATCGAATTTGGCTGCACTTAATACATGAGAAACATATACAAGTGCTATATTTCCTAGTTCTTAATCATGCTTGGTTTGGATAAATGGGTTTTCCATGTGGCTTGAATTAATCTGATGAATCTGCATGTGCTTATTTTTCATCAACATATTTTACTGATAGCATGCGAACCCTTACTTAACCTGATGACTAACTACCTTATATGTGTTGCAGGGAAACAATGGGAAGCACTGAGGTTTACAATCGAGGTTAGCACGTGCATGGTCCGTTGTCTAATAGCACATTATTGTGCAATTGCAGGAACCATTCTAATATTTTGGTTTTTTACAATTTGGTCTTGCACATGTAGGTCCTGCTGTTAGAGGTTTTGACCCACTGTTCGACCCTTTTTGCATATGGGGAAATGAGTTGTCCATGAATATCAATCAAATCAAGAAACTCAGAAAGATTGTTAGGATAAAGAAATTAGCGACAAAAAACAACAAGATCTTTGTCTGCACAATGAAGAAGACATCAGTTCACTACAAGATGGTACTAACTATTATACCTTGCCTTTTTTTATTCCTTTGCCCCATTTCCAATATAGAGAAGATATTTATGCACATCCTTGTTTTCAAGCCTTTCCAAAGCAGTTCACTAATGATTACCTCTCAAACCACCTATATGGTTAGGAGGCGAGGAAGGTTTTCATACAACACCCACGGTTCAATATTGAAGTGTTCCTGAAAAGGACAAAGGACGGACGGTCAATCATCCACAGGCACTGGCCTAAAGTTGCAAAGACCTTCAACATGAATGAAGGCTCAATATTCGCCTTCCGCTTCAGCAGTTTTCCAGATGAGATGCATCTGTCTATATACCGTCTATGATGCTAATTTCGAAAGGTTCTACATGTTGTATGTGAAACTTGGTGCTGGTGCAGTTGTGTAACGGGGTAGCTGAGTGCTGAAACTATATCATGTTGTACTCTGATGCATTTCAATTATGAAATTCTGCTTCCTTAATATGGAATGAAATATATTATGTGCTTAATATGAATGTCAATTAGATTAATAAATGGATTATTAATAATAGGGCAATTAGCCTGCTAATTGGGTTTTGCTATTGCAAACGGTTATTAAAAAAATACCGTGGGCGATGACTTCAGGCAACGCACACAGTTTCTAGGAATAAACCGTGTTGGATCAATGAACAATCACACACGACTTTCTCTTGAAAACTGTTTGCGTTAGGCCACCTTGCAAAAACGTTTACCACATAAATACTGTGTGTGATGGACAGCCTTTCCACACAGTTTCTTCTACGGACCGTGTGTGATACATTCAATAACGCAAACGATTTAACGGGAAAAATTGTGTGTGATGTACCTGTGAACGGAAACGTTTTCCTTGGAGCGACTGTGTGGGATGTACATACGAACGGAAACGTTTAGTGGGGACTGACTGTGTGGGATGTACTTGCGACCGGAAACAATTTCGCTTGTATAATTGTATTTTTTAGCTCTACTGTACGTATTTTCGTATTTGAGCGCTCGTCGGTCGCACACGACCTCATTTTGCCGAGTGTGTGTGCCAGGAGAGCATATCCCCGACGGTTTCTGGGTCGTGTGGGAAGGACCCCCCTATCGCCCACACTCACTAGGTGACGGTTCCAAATGCCTTCGTGGAAAGGGGTTAAAAACCGTTTGTATAGCACTGACGCGCACCAGTGGTAGGACAACCTTATGTACTCACTTTATATTTTCTGTTATTTTTAGTTAAATACAATAAAATGTCATGTTTATCCTTTTTTCTGAATTATCCATGCAATAAAAAATAGCCCAAAAATAAAAGTGCTAAGAATGACCTGGAATTTTGACACGATTTTTTCTGAATATTTAAGATTTTCTGATACAAAACACATCACATGGGGGGGTGCCCCTGGTGCCCACTAGGCACCAGGGTGCACCACACCCACCTGGCGCACCCTGGTGTGTAGTGGGCCCCACAAGGCCCCACTCACTTATCCCTTTAGCTTACTTCATCACCTACCTCCAGAAAAAGTCTTTGTAGCTCTCTCTAGCGCGCGTTCTTGCTCACAAACCCGCGAATTTCGATCTCTTTGCTCGAAGCTCTGTTTCCAAAACTGTTTTGGGGGATTGCTACTTGGTATGTGACTCCTCCATTGCTCCAATTAGTTTTTGTTCTAGTGGTTTATATTCTGAGTATTTTAGCTACTCTTGGTGATGCTGTAAATGAGCTTACATGTTGAATTCTTTGAGTTCTAAGTAGTTTGAATGCTTGATATAGCCTCTAGACATCCATATGAGTAGTTGCTATCAATCTTGTGAAGTTTTGTAGACAAAATTTTGTGACTCAAAAATTTCAGAAATTTTCTCTTAGGAAGATGGACCTTTTTCGAAGGAGTTCGTCTAAGAAGAATGCCAAGGGAGTCACCGGTGAATCATCAGCCGGTGACATCAACACTCTGCGATGGACAGAGGTCCGACCGTGCGAATGGCCACACATTGCCTTCATGGAAGAAGCCCCATTCCACCAAGAATTCGCGCAATTCATTGCAAATGCTGGACTTACCAACTTCCTCGTAGATGAGTGTGACCAACACCACACCCTGACGAACTCCTTTGTGCAAAAAAAAATTCTGAATAGGCTTGAACCTCTTACGGTGTGGTTTAATATATATTCTGAAACCCGTCAGATACCGCTCACTAAATTTTGCGAGATATGTTTAATTCCCTCTGATGGGGAGTTAAGAGAGCCTAGACCGGCAGAGTTTGAGGACTTCCTCCTCACTTTGATAGTGGGATAGGGAAGGGGCGTGTCGAAAGCCACAGCCACCAGTCTGCAGTTTCCTTCTGTGCATTACTTTGCCTTATTTATCACGAAGTGTTTGACTGCTAGAGAGAAGGGCAGTATACTTAGTGCCCCTGACCTTGCCATTTTACGCCATGCACGTCACAGTGACCACACCTATAACCTAGGGTCTATTATTGCACGTCGTTTACACACTAACAGAACTAAGGGTAAAATCCATTGTGGTATTTATGCCACTCGCTTAGCAAGACGTTTTAATGTTCAGATATGCCACCATGATTTTCCGCTGCCCAGAGTTTATATAGATCACCGGTCGATAGCGAACCACCACTTTCTTGATGTCATTGAGCCACTTAACCCTCTGCACTATAACTTGGTATTCAGTGAGAATACCCGTGACATTGTTCCGTTGACTGCACCTACTTTGTTCGATTCTCATGCCAGGAACCGATACACCCTCCTACCAGCGAACATTGTCACTTACTGGAACACCCAGGCAGCGCCAGAGGAGGAGCCCCAGGAGTGGGACACTCAGGTGCCGCCGCCGCAACACTTTTACATGGGACCGGACGGCTACTACGGATGGTGATTACCAAGCTAGGCCAAAAGCCTAAGCTTGGGGCAGTACGTATTTCCACTGACATTACATTCATGTTCACACACTTCATTTCAGTTGTCGGTGTTCACACTTTTTCATTGTATTATCCTTGTTAGTTTTATTTTTCTCGCTTTCTTCTTGTGTGTTTGAAAAACTTTGAGAAAATCCAAAAACATTTCCTGCTTCTTTTCGGTTTTTCTTTCTAGTTTAACTAGTCATAGTATTAAAAGAAAACCCAAAAATATTTCTCGTTTCTTCTTTTGCTTGTTGGGAGCTTTCCCGTGTAAATAGTTTTTCTCGTTCTTGTTTTTCTTTCTTTAATTTGTTTCCTTTCAAGAAAAACTAAAAACTACAAAAACATTTCAGTGTGTTTCTCTAATTTTTTTTTCTTTTTGTTAAGTCGTACCAAGGGGAAGACCGCGATGAAAATGTTGAGTGGCTCTCACATGCACTACTATTGATCTAATGATGAGCCCATATTATTTTGTCTTCTCCTGTAAATAAAATGTTTGCAGATTCTAGCTTAGTCTGAGGCACTCTTGCACTATTATTATTTTCATATCATTCGGTCGTGCAAGTGAAAGGCAATAATGACGATATATGATGAAGTGACTGAGGCAAGGAAATGCGGGTATGAACTCAACTTGTTTTTTCTTTTGTAAATATGTTTAACTCAGTATCCATGATTCAGCATAGTCTGATTAAACATGTTTGTGATGACAATTAGAGATTATAGTTGCTCATGCCATGCTTAAGTAGCTAGGAGTTGATAATGATTTATCTTGGGTATCAACATGCATTAGAATAGCTGTGATGTATTATGATGATACGGTATCCTCCTCTGAATGTTTCAAGTGGCTTGACTTGGCACATGTTCACACATGTAGTTGAATCAAAACCAACATAGCCTCCACGATATTTATGTTCATGGTGTTTATATCCTACTCGTGCTAGTACTCAATGTTAATTGTTCATAATGCATGATCATGACCATTTTCGCTCTCTAGTTGGTCACTTCTCTACCCAATTGCTAGCCTTCGCCTGTACTAAGCGGGAATACTTCTTGTACATCAAAATCCTTAAACCAAAGTTATTCCAGATGAGTCCACTATATCTACCTATATGCAGGCTGCCGTTCCAAGTAAATTTGCATGTGCCACCTCTAAATATTCAAATGAACATCTGTTTTGTGTGTCCGTACCGCTCATGGAGCGACATGGGCTGGTCAGCATCTTCCATGCTAAGTGGGTTATTCTCATGATGAGTGTTTATTCACTCATCCTTGCACGAGAGGGGTTGGTAATCGGGATGCCCGGTCCCATGATCAAAAATTACAAATAATTAAACAAAACTCCCCCGAAATGTTGTTGGTATGGAGGGCACCCGAGGATTCGGCTAGCCATGGCTTGTGTTTGTTGGTGGAGGGGGAGTAAACTTTACTTTTACCGCTTGGGAACCGCCACTAATTTGTTTAACATGGTAGATATTGAAAACTCATGGTCGTAACATTGATAGGAAAGGTGCACCTCTCAAAATATATTTATCTCTGATTTAAGCTTCGAGCTCTGGCACCTCTGCAAATCCCTTCTTCCCTCTGCAAAGGGCCTATCCATTTACTTTTTATGTTATTTTATTTTTATTATTGAGTCATCACCTTCTCAAACAAGCACCAGTCCTGAGAGCACAATTGTCATCCTCATGCATTGTGTATAGTTAATGTTGTGTGCACCATGACTGGATCTCTTCTACCATGAATTACAATGTTTAATCGCTGCTTGAACTTTGGAGGTGCTCTGCATTTATGTTTTGCGGTCTCAGAAAGGGCTAGCGAGATACCATTATTGCCATATTATATCATGATTGTTTTGACAAAGTGTTGGCATTTGAAATATTTTATTATTACTCGCTAGTTGATTATGCCATTGATATGAGTGAATATAATTTTTAATAGTTATCGTCTGCATGGTTAGTTATGATCTTTGCTGAAACCCTGGACATTATTTAAGCATATATATGAACGCAAGAACAAAAGAGTTCGTAAAAGTTTTTCTTTGTCACTTTTAGTTTGTCAACTGAATTTCTTGAGGACAAGCAATGGGTTAAGCTTGGGGGAGTTGATACGTCTCCATCGTATCTACTTTTCCTAACGCTTTTGCTCTTGTTTTGGACTCTAATTTGCATGATTTGAATGAAACTAACTTGGGGCCTTTTCCGACACTCTGCCGGAGGGGGATTCCATCACGGAGGGCCTCTACATCAACCTTGCTGCCCTTATGATGAAGCTTGAGTAGTTTACCACAGACCTACGAGTCCATAGCTAGTAGCTAGATGGCTTCTTCTCTCTCTTTGATCTTCAATACAATGTTCTCCTCGATGTTCTTGGAGTTCTATCCGATGTAATCTTCTTTTGCAGTGTGTTTGTTGAGATCTAATGAATTGTGGATTACTATGAATATTATTTAAGTCTTCTCCGAACTTTTTTATGCATGATTAAGATATCTTTGTATTCCTCTTCTAACTATCGGTTTGGTTTGGCTAACTAGATTGGCTTTTCTTGCAATGGGAGAGGTGCTTAGTTTTGGGTTCAATATTGCGGTGTCCTCACCCAGTGACATAGTAGGGGTAGTGAGGCACATATTGTATTGTTTCCATCAAGGATAAAAAATGGGGTTTATATCATATTGCTTGAGTTTATCCCTCTACATCATGTCATCTTGCTTAAGGTGTTACTCCGTTCTTATGAACTTAATACTCTAGATGCATGCTGGATAGCGGTCGATGTGTGGAGTAATAGTAGTAGATGCAGGAAGGAGTTGGTCTACTTGTCACGGACGTGATGCCTATATTCATGATCATTGCTTAGATATCGTCATAATTATGCGCTTTTCTCAGTAATTTGTTTACCCACTGTATGCTTTATTCAAGAGAGAAGCCTCTAGTGAACCTATGGCCCCAGGGTCTATTTTCCATCATATATTTTCAAATCTATAAACCAAAAACCCAAAAATACCTTGCTGCAATTTATTTATATTTACTTTAGTTTGCTCTTTTATTTATCTTTTATACATATCTCTATCAGATCTCACTCTTGTTCGTGACCGGGAAGGGATTGACAACCCCTTTTTCGCGTTGTGTGCAAGTGTTTGTTAGTTTGTGCAGGCGCATATATTGGAGACTTGCATGTGCCTCCTACTGGATTGATACCTTGGTTCTTAACTGAGGGAAATACTTATCTCTACTTTGCAGTATCACCCTTTCCTCTTCAAGGGAAAAATCAACGCAAGCTCAAGAAGTAGCAGAGGTTAGCCTTGGAGCCAAGAACTTCATAGTCCCGGAAGACCCGCTCAATCAGGAGCAGTTCATACGACAACTTATTGCCACCGCACGTAGCCTCAAGAAGAAGAAGCAGCAGCTCAAGGCCTAACAGGACACCCTCAACGATAGATGGACAAAGGTCCTGGCAGCCGAAGAAGGGTACGGCTACGAGCAACAAAACAAAAGTTACCCAAAGCGGAAGCTGCTCCCATAGTTTGACGGCGAGGCCATCGAGCCTGCACCACCAAGACGGACTCAAGGCAACCAGCTAGCCTGCCCCCCTCGAGGACGGGATAGGCCTGCTAGGGAAGGCGAACTCCCACCCGTCCCCCCTCGCCAAAGAGGCAAGGAGGCGGCGCAACCAGAATATAAATACGACCTACAACATGACCTGGCCACTAGAGCAGGTCAGTCAAAGGTCTATCTACGGATCAAGAGGCTACCCTCCCAATAGACGGGACGGATGCCAGGCATGGCTCGACCGAAACGACAGAGTTCAGGAGCAACACCGGGCAAGGATGGAAGCCGAGTTCTAGCGCGACGTAGCCCGCGTAAGGGGCGCTGCTCACCCAATGTGCTTCACTAATGAAGTGATGCAACACATTCCTAGAGGGGTTTAAGCCCGTAAATATTGAACCGTATGACTGGACTATAGACCCGGCTGTGTGGATTGAAGATTTTCTTCTACACATTCATATGGCATGAGGAGATGATCTCCACGCCATAAAATACTTGCCATTAAAGCTCAAAGGACCAACCCGGCATTGGTTGAACAGCCTCCCCGAAGACTCCATAGGGAGCTGGGAAGAGCTCGAGGACGCTTTCTGAGCTAACTTTCAAGGCACCTATGTCCGGCCTCCGGATGCCGATGATCTGAGCCATGTGGTCCAACAGCCCGGCGAGTCAGCCCGACAATTTTAGAATAGGTTCTTGACCAAAAAGAACCAAATAGTCGACTTTCCGAATGTCGAAGCCATAGCCGCATTCAAACATAGTATCCGGGACGAAATGGCTCGCATGCCAGCTCGGCCAAGACAAGCTGAGGACAATGGCATCTCTTACCGCACTCATGACCCACTTTTGTGCGGGTGAAGATAGTTGGTTGGCTCGTAGAAGCACCAACCCAGGAGACCCCCGAGCCCAGGACGATAATGGGAAGCCAGGGCGCAATAAAAACAAGTGTCAGCACAATGTTACCGATGCTGATGACATGAAAGTAAACACCGGATTCCACAACTCCAAATCGGGTCCGCGGAAAAAGCCTGACAAGTTGGACACCATCCTAGACAGGCCATGCCAGATCCATGGCACCCCCGACAAGCCTGCCAACCACACCAACCATAACTGTTGGGTCATTAAACAGGCCGGCAGGATCAAAGCCGAAGATACGGGCAAAAGCCCATGCAGCGTGGACGGCGGGGAGCCTCGCAGGCCGAACAATGGAGGCCAGAAATAGTTCCCTCCTGAGGTCAAAACAATGATCATGATCTACGCAACTCACATACCCAAGAAAGAGAGGAAGCGTGCACTTCGGGACGTCTACGCCGACGAGTCGGTAGCCCCGAAATTTAATCCATGGTCGGCTTGTCCGATCACCTTTGACCGCAGGGACCACCCGACCAGTATCCATCACAGAGGATCGGCGGCCTTGGTCCTAGACCCCATTATTGATGGGTATCACCTTACCAGAGACCTTATGGACGGAGGCAGCAGCCTCAATCTGATCTATGCAGATACCATAAGGAAAATGGGTGTTGACCCATCAAGGATCAAACCCAGTAATACCACCTTCAAGGGGGTAATCCCTGGCATTGAAGCTCGCTGTTCGGGCACCCTTACCTTAGAGGTCGTGTTCAACTCTCCGGACAACTTTCGGAGTGAAGACTTGATCTTCGACATCGTCCCCTTTTGCAGTGGCTATCACGCCCTCCTAGGCCGAACGGCATTTGCTCGGTTCAACGCCGTTCCACACTATGGCTACCTCAAATTAAAAATGTCCGGACCTAGAGGCATCATCACAGTCAATGGAAATACGGAGTGCTCTCTCCGGACAGAGGAACACACCATGGCCCTGGCGGCCGAAGACCAATCTGATGCCAAATGGCCGAAGTGCCAGCACGCCATCAAGGCGCGCGAGGCAAGCAAACGAGCTCGAGCCTTATCTCCACCCAAGGATCCTCCCTCCGTTCGACGTACATAGGGATACGCCCCCCACAGCACGCCCACCCCGGCGGCATGCTACGTGCCTCACCGACACAACTTTGTGCTCAAAATACCATGGGCAGCTATGGGGCTTAAACACCAAGAGTTCCGTTCAACCGCACCATGGACTAACGCGTCTTCGAACGATGAACAGGTACCATCCAGGACCTATCCGACATCAAGCCCATACAACACAGCGACCTCTCGAAGCTCCCTATCAAGGGTGTGTCGTCGGATAACCATCCCTTCCATGGAGTCCCTCCGCCAAACAGAAGCAAAGGCTTAGACGCGCAGTAGGCCAAAGTAAGGGTATCAATCCATATGTCAAGGCCCTGCGTAAACATTCTCATCTATATTTTTTTTCCTTTTTTTATTGTTCAAACCATCTACACCAGAAGTTTCGTTTCTACTGTTCGAATTGTACGGCTAGACGTCATGAGCTCATTGGAAATAAAGCAAAAACCTTTTGCGGTTCTTTTACAGTTATCTATACTGCATGCTCCTTTTTCCCGCTCTTGGACTCTATCTTAATTACGTATGGTGCACATATGATTTCATATATAGACCAGGGACTTGACCTTGACACTTCCCCTATGTATCAAGTCCAGCACCCTTTTCCCCCTATGTTCGGCGTCTCGGATATTGCATTATATGCATCAGTTCCGAATTATGTCTTGGGTCAATAGTTGGGTTGCACTGCTCCTGTGCTTAACTTCTTACATTTCACATGTTCAGCTAAGTAGGTAAAGCGAGAACCACTACGATTGTACTTCTGCCTAGTCCGGTCAAGTACCTCATTGGAGAAAGCCAAAAAATAACTGTCATAATACGCGAGAACTGGTCGGCAATCCATTGACAAGTCTTCAAACTAAAACTCGTTAGTGACTGTACCGTGTAATACGAAGGATTTGTTTTCAAACAGATCAAGTGATAGATGCCTAGCCCATGGGTGCACTGAACATCTCACCACACTGGGGGCTAGTTACCAGCCCCCATAGTCAAGCTCCTATGGCTAAGTCAAAGTAATAAAGCCGCATAGTCCGATTGCCTTGTTTCCCTCCTACATTACCGCCTTAGGGCACCAAGACGTCGACTAAGGTTTATAGTGCGGAGAACGGAACACCCCTCGTAGCATCTATGTGGGGGGTGAAGCCGACGACTGGTAACTTTCAGAATGAAACGGCCGCACAGGAGTCAAAATTAACGTAAACACAGACAAGTATGATAACCCATACAAAACACCATTGCATTATAAAGCATCAGGTTTCGTCACAGTTTAATACATAACAGCGCAATTACTCAAGGAGTACATCCTTTGAACACCGTGCCTCTACTGCCCGAGCACCGTCCATCACGGTGGAGAAGTACTGCTCTGGGCGCCTATGCTCCTTTCCAGCTAGAGGAGGTCCAGTGGCCATCTCGGCGGGTTTGATCTTTGGCCAATGCACCATGGTCTTCGAGAACGCCATCCGAGCCCCTTCGATGCATAGCGAGCACTTAACGGTCTCAATCCGGGCAGAAGCATCACACAGCTTCGCCACTAAACCAAATAGCTGCTCGGTATGGGCTCGGAGGGCCACAGCCGGATACAGAGGTCCTTCATGGCCGGCTCCACCATCCGGTGCAGCTCCATCAATTGCTTTATTTGATTAACGAGGAGGAGAGGGTGCTCGGGTACCTGGAACTACACCTAGAACAGCCTCAGTTCGGAGTCACCCTCCCGGGCCGCATAGTGCCTTGATGCATCAACCACACTCTTCGGGAGATCCACAAACGCGCCTGCGGAACGCCAGACCCGGGTGAGCAACGCGAATCTGTGGCCACCAAAGACACTCTGCAGTAAGTACTGCTTACCATTTGCAATTTGCTTTACTTGTCGGAGCTCCTCCCGGGTGCACCGTGTCTCTGGCCGCGCCTCCTGGATCTTTGTCTTTATGTTCGCTAGCTCGGTGGCGTGAACCTTATTTTTCTGCTCAAGGTCCTCACATTTAGTGATGGCATCCTTGAGCTCTTGTTGTACTTCGGCCACTCCGGCCTCATGCTTCTGGCGCTCGATTTTTACCAACGTGAGTTCGGCGGCCGCCTGTTTGGTCGCCGCCTTCTGTTCGGCTGCTTCCTTCTTGGCCTTCAGCAGCTTGGCCTTGAGGCCCTCGACCTCTGCGGCGGCAACTGCAAATCACCTCTTGCTCAGGGATAATCCCGAATACTTTGCTCGACAAAGAAAATCAAAGAACGAAGTTTCAAACGAACTAACCTTGTGCTTCGTCAAACCGCTTGTTGATGAAGTCGAGCTCCTCATTGGAGCTCTTGAGCTTCCGATTCATCTCAGCCAGCTCCGCGGCATTGGCGGCAGCCGCCAGCGCTGAGGCCTGCAAAAATATAGCAAGCACCTCATTTAGACTATTTTTTTGATGGTCTTCGATCCTCAGACATATTTTTTTCAAAACCTGCCAGAGTCTCGGGGGCTGCTATATATAAGGATCGCTCAAATCTTGTCCACAGAAGTACACTCTTATAAAGAGAGAACATTACATTGCTTACCTCAAAGCCTATTAGGAGGCCAATCAAAAGCTTCTTTCAGTGCGCTGTTAACGGATCGAATGCTTTGTGAAACCACGCCCATCAGGGCGTGGTGTTCTGCGACTGTGGAGGAGCTGTTCACAGCCTCTTCCATCATGTTCGGCCACTCTGCCATGACCCGGTTCCCGATGTTCGGCACCGGCGGCGGGACCCGGGCTCCCCCTCAGGTGGGGGGTGGTTGTGACGCTTCGAAAGGCCGTGAGGCCCCGGAACCATCTTCTGAGAGGGCTCGGCTTGCCCGAGCTCCTTCTCTGGTCTTCGATGGCCGAAGCGTTAGTCTCGGCCATGTCGATGTCTCCATCGCCCCCCGTGCTTGGCACGGGTGGGTTCCTTTGGGACAGCACCTCCCCGGTCTCCCCGATGACCGGAGGAGGCGCAGAGTGTGATGCCCCTCCGCTTTCTGCCAGATCAGTTGGTGGAGAAGTGCCCTCCAACATCTGGTTAGTAGGGAGGTCGCACGGTAGGCTAGAACATGAGAGCGTACATGCTTTTAGTAATGGTCTAGTAAAACCGGCCTCAGACAGTCTTCAGATTCTCACCTTTCAGCGCGGTGCTTGACCCTGGGAGCCCTCTCCGGGACCTTCTCGGAGGCTGCAGACTCCTCATCGGAGTCCGTACTATCATCGAGCATCACCAATTTACCCCTACTCCTCTTCTTCGGAGCCGGGGAAGTGTGCTCTCCTTCGGCTTCGGCCGCCACTGCTCTCTTCCTGGTGCGGGAGGAGTCGCTCTCCTCCTCCTCTTCATCCTGCCCCCCCTCATGTGCAGAGGGGGCGTGGGTGTCCCCAAACTTGGTGTTCGGAGGGACTAATGAGTGGATGGGGTTCTTCTTCTTCTCCTTTTTCTCTAGCGCCTAGTAAGGCACCACGGTCAGCATCTCTTCCGGCTGAGCCGACCTGGGGTCTTCGGGCAGTGGGGCCGGATTGTTAATCCGCACGACCCTCTTAAGCCAGCTTTATGGAAACGAGAAAAAGGAGTTGAGGACCATAGCGGGAATGCAAATATCCGAACATAAAGTGAATAATACTACATTACCTCCTTTGGGGGATGCTCGTCATCGAGGCTGATGTCCTCCCCCTCGGCCGACCACATCTTCTGCGGCTTGAACATCACCTTCCACAACCTCTCGTGGGTGGTGCCATAGTAGTGTTGCACGATGCGGGGGTTTTCGGGCTTCCAGGACCACACCGGGGCGGCCCGAAGTTGGCAAGGTAGGAGACGGTGGTGGAGCATGATCTGGACCACACTGGTCAGCGTGGCCTCCGCCTTTATCATATTGGAGATGCGTTTTTGCAGCGCCTCCACCTCGGTCGTAGACCCCCAGTCAAGTCCTTTCTTGGTCCAAGAGGTTAACCTCGCAGGGGGTCCGCATCTGAATTCTGGAGCGGCCGCCCAGGCCGCGTCACAGGGTTCTGCGATGTAGAACCATTCTTTCTGCCAGATCTTGACCATGTCGATGAACACACCCTCCGGCCATCCGATTCGGGTGAGCCTGCTCACGATAGAGCCCCCGCAATCCGCGTGCTGGCCATCGATGATCTTCGGCTTTATGTTGAAGACCTTCAGCCATAGGCCGAAGTGTGGCGGGACCCTAAGAAAAGCTTCGCAGACGGTGATGAAGGCCGAGATGTGGAGGAAGGAATTCGAAGCCAGGTTGTGGAAGTCGAGCCCATAGTAGAACATTAACCCTCGAACGAACGGGTGGAGTGGGAAGCCTAGTCCCCGGATAAAATGGGGAATGAACACCACCCTCTCATCGGTGCGGGGCGTCGGCACGACCTGGCCCTCCTCAGGGGCCAGATGAGCAATGTTGGGGGAGAGGTAGCCCGCTCGCTTTAGGTCCTCGATGTTGTTGTTAGAGATGCTTGAGGCCTCCCACTTACCCTTAGCCCCATGTTGGGGATATAGCTACTAGGTATGACCCGCCCAGGAGGGGCCGGGTCATACCATTGGCGACTTAAAGATGAAGAGGCCTGATAAGGTCCAAGAAGATATGAAGATGGCGGTTTATAGAGCAAGCCTATTGAAGGCCCAAGACTTGGAGGCGACTCAAGGCCCGGAGGAGTGAACCGCTAGCTGATGACTTGCTCTATAAGGCAAGCTTAGTTAGAAACCAAGCCGGTCACATTTGCGTGAGCCGGCCGGGACTCTGTAAGCCGCCGGGCATCAACCTGTATATAAAGGGGTGGCCCGGAGGTGGCGAGGCATGGAGGCGCGCCCTACCCCCCTGAGCGCGCCCCCACCCTCGTGGGCCCCTCGTGGCTCCCCTAACCGACTTCTTTCACCTATATATGTCCATATACCCTAAAAACATCGGGGAGCAGAATAGATCTGGAGTTCCGCCGCCGCAAGCCTCTGTAGCCACCAAAAACCAATCGGGACCCTATTCCGGCACCCTGCCGGAGGGGGGAACCCTCACCGGTGGCCATCTTCATCATCCCGGCGCTCTCCATGACGAGGAGGGAGTAGTTCACCCTCGGGCCTGAGGGTATGTACCAGTAGCTATGTGTTTGATCTCTCTCTCTCTCTCTCGTGTTCTTGAGGTGGTACGATCTTGATGTATCGCGAGCTTTGCTACTCTAGTTGGATCTTATGATGTTTCTCCCCCTCTACTCTATTGTAATGGATTGAGTTTTCCCTTTGAAGTTATCTTATCGGATTGAGTCTTTAAGGATTTGAGAACACTTGATGTATGTCTTGCATGTGCTTATCTGTGGTGACAATGGGATATCACGTGATTCACTTGATGTATGTTTTGGTGATCAACTTGCGAGTTCTGTAACCTCATGAACTTATGCATAGGGGTTGGCACACGTTTTCGTCTTGACTCTCTGGTAGAAACTTTGGGGCACTCTTTGAAGTACTTTGTGTTGGTTGAATAGATGAATATGAGATTGTGTGATGCATATCGCATAATCATACCCACGGATACTTGTGGTGACATTGGAGTATCTAGGTGACATTAGGGTTTTGGTTGATTTGTATCTTAAGGTGTTATTCTAGTACGAACTCTATGATAGATCGAACGGAAGGAATAGCTTCGTGTTGTTTTACTACGGACTCTTGAATAGATCGATCAGAAAGAATAACTTTGAGGTGGTTTCGTACCCTACAATAATCTCTTCGTTTGTTCTCCGCTATTAGTGACTTTGGAGTGACTCTTTGTTGCATGTTGAGGGATAGTTATATGATCCAATTATGTTATTATTGTTGAGAGAACTTGCACTAGTGAAAGTATGAACCCTAGGCCTTGTTTCAACGCATTGCAATACCGTTTGTGCTCACTTTTATTACTTGTTACCTTGCTGTTTTTGTATTTTCAGATTACAAATACCCATATCTATCATCCATATTGCACTTGTATCACCATCTCTTCGCCGAACTAGTGCACCTATACAATTTACCATTGTATTGGGTGTGTTGGGGACACAAGAGACTCTTCGTTATTTGGTTGCAGGGTTGTTTGAGAGAGACCATCTTCAACCTACGCCTCCCACGGATTGATAAACCTTAGGTCATCCACTTGAGGGAAATTTGCTATTGTCCTACAAACCTCTGCACTTGGAGGCCCAACAACGTCTACAAGAAGAAGGTTGCGTAGTAGACATCAGGCGGGTTAACTCAAAAAACAACCGATCGAGAACTAGGTCATGCGTATTCGCTCCCTCGTAATCGAAACCCAAGAAATACAACTAAAGCAGGAGTAGGCTTTTACCTCATTGAGAGGGGCTGAACCTGGGTAAACTCTCTGTGTCTCCTGTCCCGGTCAACCCCTTTAAGCTAACCTAGCTGCAATGGCTCCACACCTAAGTCCTTTTGCTAGGGCATCTGCCATGACAAATCCACGACAGTTTACACCCACCGTGGGGCTAGAGCATGGTGGTTTTGAGTTCTTGAAGGGCAGCTTCTCAGGGATCAAGGGATACGCCATGGGCTAGATGACCAAGAGTCGCCGTGGTAAAATCTACATCGACGATGCAGGCTGGGGCCCCGAGGCTGATTCAATCGAATACGGGTACCGGGTCCCCTTCGGCGGAATGCACGTCTTCATCGGCAAGATCGACGAGTCAGAGCCTGAGCCGGACACCTGCACCGACATCATCGAGACGGCTCGGCGCGCGGGACCCGCCAAGGTTCAAACTGCCGTGAAGCATGCTTTCGTTGGTTTTATTCATGGAGCGGATCTTGAGGAAGGATCTGTGTCCGGTGGAGAGACGACCATCTACTCTGATGATGATTCCTCAACCGGAGAGACCAATTCAATGTATCAACTGCAAGACGGCGGGCTTGGGGGTTGTTCTAATGGCGACAGTATTCCGGACCCCTATGAGCCGCCGAACAGAGTCGCGATCTTCATGGCCGGTACACAACCGGTGCTCAATTAATCAACTGCTGGAGCTATGACTTCCGGTTCAACGGCCGAGACGATGGCCGGAGCGAGCGGCTCTGCGCGCCCGCCGGCTCAGGTTTTGTCCAATCTCTTGGATGCCTTGGCAACTTTATTAGCTGCAGAGGTAACCCCGGCGACTCAAGCGCAGCATAAGGTGGATGTTGCAAAACTGCGAGATGAGATAGCTCAGGCCAAGGAGGAGCTTAACATTGAGAACGCTAGGATGGCGACAGAGCGAGGAGGCAAAGTCGCAACGGATTCAAGTGGAAACTTTCCGGTTAAGCTTGGATCAGGCTGCTTCAAATGTCGTTCTTCGCAGGAGGCACCAGAATCGTCTACCTCTGGACTATGATGCAAGGAATCTTTTCAGTACCCCTGGGCCAGGACCAAGTAACCCGCCTGAGGTAAACCAGGCTATTGAAGCGCCTGCGGCAGGGGCGACGGTTCAACCATGTGTCGCGGATCCACCTCGTTTGAATTTAACCCCGCCTCAATAAGTATCAACACCGACGGGTCATTTTTCTAACCCTCTGGATAACATGATTGTTGCGGCGTCACGGCTGGCGGCTCTTCCAGTGCAAGGTGAGTCTCCCGCGGCGGTTCAAGCCCGGAAAGACGTGGAGCTTCTTCAGGCGGCGGTAGCTCAGCAGGCGGCTTATTATACAACCGTGAGCGGATTCATTCGACTCCACGCCCAGTCGGAGTTATAGCCCGCGCATTGAGTCGCCGGCAGTTTTGAGCAGTGAGCTACACCGTAACCAGCCCCATGGGGGTGACCCGCCACATGCTGATAACGATGCTCAAGCTTTGGTGGATCAGGCCAGGGCACGTCGGGAGGCCGAGTTAGCAGCTCAGTTAGTGGCTCATCAGCAACCTCATCATAACCCGTCGGTGTCTATAGAAGCTGGGATGACTTCTAGGACCGTGGGTGTGCCGTGTCTAGTGTCGGCTTTGTGTAATGATCGTCTCCCCGAGGATTTTAAGGGCCCCCGCAAGGTGCCCAATTACACGGCGGATCAGCCCCCGGAGGCTTGGATTGAGAGCTATGAGCCAGCCATGGAGATGTTAGACGGCAATGACGTTGTGTGCGCCAAGTATTTCACCATGATATTCGATGGGCCGGCTCGCACCTGGCTAAAGGGATTGCCCCCTACCTCCATCAGATCATGGGCTGAACTGAAGATGCGTTTTATTCGGAATTTCAAGGACACATGCAAGCAGCCTACGTCGATTCTTGATTTAGACACTTGTATCCAGAGGGAGGACGAGTCAACCGCCCATTGGGTACATCGGATCTCGGCTATTATCCACTCGTTGGAAAGCATCAATGCCGGTTCAGCTGTCCTGACTTTGGAGAAAAATTGTCGTTTCCTTCCCCTCAAACAGAAGCTGGGGCGTCTTAAGCGCCACTACAATGACATGGGAGAACTCATGGCGGCTCTCATCAAGTATGCTGACTCTGATAACACTAAAGACCCTGAGTCTGATGAGGAGAAGTCTGGCAAGGGGAAGAAGAGCGGTAATGGAAAGGGACAGCAACACAATACGGCGGGTCAGAACCAAGGCAATAATGGTAAGCGCAAGCAAGCTAACAGCGGTTCAGATTTTGTGGCCAATACCAATACACAAAATAATAATCAGCGTCGTAAGGGGAAATCATCAATGCCCCGGTTTGGCGGGCCAAAGTTCAACCTTGAGGCGATAATGAATCAGCCTTGCCCAAAGCATGGTTCTCAAGACAAGCCGACTACTCATCTATGGAAAGATTGTTTCATCATGAGGGAGTATAGAAATTCCGGTTTTTATCAGGACCATCATGGCCCGAATGGCGGGTCAGGATCCGGCTCTCACGGGCCCAGTTTTGGAGGTGGCGGCTCAAACTCTGGTTTTCAAGGCCATGGCAATCAAGGTGGTTTTAATCAGCAGCCCAGTCAAGGTAATCAGGGGCAGCAGTCCGACTATCAGAGTATTCCGAAGTAGCTGAATAGTGGCCAGTATCATGTTTTTACCACGAGTTTGTGCAAATGAGACCAGAAGGTTCATAAACGAGCGGTGAGCGCGGTTGAGCCGGCAGTACCTCGGTACTTGCAATGGCCAGAGCAGCCCATTGTATGGAGCCATGAGGATCACCCGTCCCGGGTTGACAACCCGGGTCAACTGGCTTTGGTGGTTTCTCCTCAGGTTGGAGAATACAAGTTCACAAAAGTGCTTATGGACGGAGGCAGCAGTATCAATATTCTTTATTATGATGCTTTTTGCCGTATGAATTTGACTGACAAAGATCTTAAGCCGTCTTCTACTATTTTTCATGGGGTGGTGCCTGGTAAGTCGGCATATCCGGTGGGTAAGATAGCCTTGGAAGTGGCTTTTGGCAGTGAGCATGACTGTAGGGCTGAAACATTGACTTTTGAGGTGGTCAAGATCAAGAGCCCTTATCACGCCTTGTTTGGACGGCCGGCTTATGCCAAATTTATGGCACGACCTTGTTATGTTTATCTGCAACTTAAAATGCCGGGTCGTAAGGGTACTATCACGGTGCATGGGGATAGGAAGATAGCTTTGGAGTGTGAAGAGGGCGATGTTGCCTATGCTGAGTCTGTTTGTGCAACAGAGGAGTTGAAGTTCTACAAAGATAATGTTGACCTGACGGATATGACCCCCTTGAAGAAGCCAACCACAGAGCATGACCCTTTGTTGAAGTTTAAATCAGCAGATGACACCAAGCAGGTCGATTTTGTTCCTGGTGATTCATCCAAACAGTTCAGTATCAGTGCCAACATGGATCCAAAATAGGAAAACGCGCTCATCGAGTTTATCCGTGAGAACGGGGAAATCTTTGCATGGAAGCCTTCCGACATGCTAGGTGTACCGAGGGAACTTGCTGAGCACACTCTCAATGTTGATCCAAAGTTTAAACCGGTCAAGCAATTCCTTCGTCGTTTTAATGAAGAGAGGTGCAAGGCCATTGGTGAAGAGGTGGCTCGGCTCTTGGCGGCCGGGTTTATTGTTGAAGTTTTTCATCCTAAATGGTTGGCTAACTCGGTGTTGGTACTTAAGAAAAACGACACTTGGCGCATGTGTGTAGATTACACGGACCTTAACAAGGCCTGTCCGGCTGATCCTTTTGCTCTCCCTCGTATTGATCAGATCATTGATGCTACGGCGGGTTGTGAGTGCTTGAGTTTTTTAGATGCTTATTCTGGTTATCATCAGATCAAGATGGCAGTTAAAGACCAGGAGAAGACATCTTTCATCACTCCCTTCGGAGCCTTCTGCTATGTGTCTATGCCTTTTGGGCTCAAGAGTGCCCAGGCGACTTATCAGCGTTGTGTTCAGAATTGTCTCCACAGCCAGATTGGACGCGATGTTCATGCTTATGTGGATGATATCATTGTGAATTCCAGGAAGAAGGAGACCTTGTTAGATGATTTGAAGGAGACCTTTGACAATCTCCGGGTCTACAAGTTATGCTTAACCCGGACAAATGTGTCTTTGGTATGCCAGCAGGCAAGCTTTTGGGTTTTTTGGTCTCTGAGAGAGGTATTGAAGCTAACCCGGAGAAAATTAAGGCTATAACTTCTTTGGCTAAACCGGCATGTATTAACGACGTCCAGCGTTTGGCGGGTCATATTGCGGCTTTAAGCAGGTTTATAAGCCGCCTGGGAGCAAAGGCTATCCCTCTTACCAGATGATGAAGAAAATAGATCACTTTGTTTGGAGTGATGCTGCCAATCAGGCGTTCGAAGCGCTTAAAAACAGTTGGCTGAGCTGCCGGTTCTTGCAGCTCCTATTGACAAGGAGCCCTTGCTTTTATATGTGGCTGCTAACAGCAGGGCTGTCAGCGTGGCGGTTGTTGTGGAAAGGAAGGAATCAGGCAAGGAATATCCGGTTCAAAGGCCGGTTTACTATGTCAGTGAGGTATTAATTGAATCTAAGCAGAGGTGCCCACATTGGCAGAAGCTGGTTTATGGAGTGTTCATGGCCAGTCGCAAGTTGAGGCATTATTTCCAGGGTCATCCTATTACTGTGGTCAGTTCTACTCCTCTGGGGGATATTATTCAAAACAGGGAAGCTACAGGCCTGGTGGCCAAGTGGGCCATTGAGCTTGGACCTCATGGTTTGAAGTATACGCCTAGGACAACCATCAAGTCTCAAGCACTTGTGGGTTTCATCAATGACTGGACAGAGTTGCAAATGTCTGAGGAAAAGCTGGATAATACATATTGGACTATTCATTTTGATGGATCCAGGCAGTTGGAAGGCTCGGGGGCTGGAGTTATTTTGACTTCCCCACGAGGTGATGAGTTTTGCTATGTCTTAAGGTTGATGTTTCCTTGTACTAACAATGCAGCTGAATATGAGGCCTTGCTCCATGGTCTTCGGATGGCCAAAGAGATGAATCTAAGCCGGGTCAGGTGTTTTGGCGATTCAGATCTGGTGGCTCAGCAAGTCTCAGGAACTTAGGATTCCAAAGACCCACTCATGGCGGCTTATCGCCGGGTGGTTGATGGTATTGCTGGTCATTTCAAAGGTTATCAAGTGGAACATGTTGATCGCAGGAAAAATGAGGCAGCTGATACTTTAAGCCGGTTGGGGTCTCAGCGTAAGCCGGTACCACCTAATGTCTTTCTTGATATTCTGAATAATCCTTCAGATAAACTGCCTATGGGAGAAGATCTTGCTATCCCTGACCCGGAGGCACAATTGGTGGCGGCTCTTCATGCTATTCCTGATTGGACAGTTCCATATTTGACTTATATGACCCGAGGTGAGTTACCTGAGGATGAAACTTGGCCAGGCAAATAACCAGGCGGTCTAAGTCAATGACCATTGTTAATGGCGAGTTACACCGATGCAGTGTCACAGGGGTGTTTCAACACTGTATTTCTCCTGAGGAGGGCCGTGAGATTTTAAGAGAGATTCATGAAGGAGATTGTGGCCATCATGTCGGCTCTAAGTCTCTCGTGGCTAAGGCTTTTCGTCATGGGTTTTATTGGCTGACGGCTCATGTTGATGCAGAAGATCTGGTTAGCAAGTGTGATGGCTGTTAGAAATTTTCGAGACGAGCTCATGTGCCAGCTCAAGAATTAAGGATGATTCCAATCACTTGTACGTTTGCAGTTTGGGGGCTGGATATGGTTGGACCTTTCAAGAGATCGAAGAACAAAAAGACTCACCTTTTGGTGGCGGTTGACAAATTTACAAAGTGGGTTGAGGCAGAGCCGGTCAGCAAGTGTAATGCGGCAACGGCGGTTCAATTCATTAAAAAGGTGATTTTCTATTTTGGTTACTCTCATAGCATCATCACTGAAAATGGTACTAATCTATCTGAGGTTCTATGAAAGAATTCTGTCAATGAGATCATATTCATCTTGACGTTTCATTAGTGGCCCGCCCCCAGTCCAATGGTCAAGCCAAACGGGCCAATCAAGAAATCTGAAGAGGTATAAAACCCCAGCTTATGGTCCCTTTGCAGAGGACGCCGGGTTGTTGGGTTGAGGAGTTACCCTCGGTGCTCTCGAGTATCAATACTACCCCAACAGATCCACGGGTTATATGCCTTTCTTCATGGTTTATGGAGTAGAGGCGGTTCTTCCCAGTGACATCCGTCACGACTCGCCCCGTATGGCGGCTTATGTTGAAGCTGATAACGAAACAACACGTCAGGATGATCTTGACCTCCTAGATGAGGAGCGTGACCTTTCGACGGCTCGTTCGGCGATTTATCAGCAAGATCTGCATTATTATCATAGTCGTCGGGTTAAAACCCGGACCTTTCAAGAAGGTGACTTGGTGCTCCGGCTTATCCAGGATCAAACAGATATGCACAAGTTATCCCCACCTTGGGAAGGACCTTTTGTGGTCAGTTAAAATCTGAACAACGGGTTGTACTACCTCATTGATATTCGAGAAAACAAGGACTCAGGCACATCGGAGGAGGAGACCCGCCCGCCTTGGAACATTGCTCATCTTCGGCCTTATTACACTTTAGCCACCGGCTCTTGTGTTGTACATACTTTTGTCAATGTATATATTATGACTAATATAATAAAATCGGCATCCCTGATAATTCAGGGCCTCTACCATTTCATTTCTGAGTATCTGAGTCTTTATTATCAGTTCATAAGACCTCTTGGGGGCTTCCTACTCACTGAGCATAGTTGTGACTACCCTCTTGATCCGGCTTCAACGCCTTGTTACAAATTACTTGGGGGCTTTCTGCTCACCGAGCATAGCTGTGACTACCCTCTTGATCCGGCTTACACACCTTGTTGCAAATTATTTGAGAGCTTCCTGCCCAAGGTTACCAAAGAGAACTTGCTGCAATGCGCAGTTCAAACATAGGTATCCTGCCTTGAGGGCTCATTATAGGGTCACTTGGGGGCTTCCTGTTCAGTGAACATAGCTATACTTACCCTCTTGATCGGCTTGTATGCCAGGTGTAAACACCAAATTCTGGGTTATCCTGTCTGTATGTCCTTGTCACTCCGCCCAGGTAATCCTGGAATGACCCGCTGTACTCTCAACAATCAATCTTGTAATAAAGACCCTTAACTTGTCGAGGTTAAAACAACGGTTGGTCATGTGAGGGCCGGCTTACGGGTTTGAATAAAGGATTGACTTAGTGGTTGTGCGGCCCATGAAAGCACATGAAATTTTGGCTTGGAGGCCTATGAAAGCCTTATTTTTTCTGATTTGTTATTTTCTCTGAACATTGTTTGGATTCATGTCCTTGTTCCATATTAACATATGGTTCAAAACAATTAAGGCCATATAGCCTTAATATTTATGACTCATATTTGAGCATATCTGGGGTTTTGATAACCCGTCCTAGCTTTGGACGCTAAGTTGCCAGTATACTTTGATTGCGCAATCGAGTTATGCTCTATAAGTCTTTGGGCTACCACCTTTACTGGATATGGCGATGTAAGCCGGCAGTATGAACCAATTTCGCGGGTATGTTTTTTACTTGTTAAATGAATATGCAAGGTTTGATGACCCGCCCTGGTTATAGACTTTAAAGTCGCCAGATAACATTTTGTTGGGCATTGTGACCCACCTTGGTATAAACCACCAGGGCATATGTTGTTTATTATGTGTGCAGGAACATTGCAAAATAGTATAATCTTCCTTGCAAACTTATCAAAGGCACGTAGAAAATGCATCAGCAGTTTGAAGGCAAAAACATGCATGATGGCATGGCAGATCGTGGTTTCCAAACTAGCCTATTACAAGGCTCTCCAAGGCCCAAATTGATTGTTTTCCAGAGAAAAGCATTATGTTGCAGTTTAAGAGCCGCCCCTTGAGTCAATTGTTTTGGGCTTGGCGTGTTGAAGACTCCGGGTCATCTTGCACCAGTTCTTCCTCTTCTTTACCCATTGGCTGGAAGTCAGATTTGGTCCAGTTGATGATAGTCAAAGCTCTAAATACAGCTTCATCATCTATAATGGTCGACGGATCAATATCAGGAGCGTAGTTGTGCTTACGTGTTGGTGGGATAAGATTCACGGCATCATGAACCGGCGCTAATACTTTTGAGTTTTCTTGGGAGTAAGCTGCGTGATATTTTGACAAGTCAGTCTCCTCAGCCAGCTTGCTTGCGAAAGGGCGCATTTCCCTTACACACTTGGCGAAATCTGCTGTCGTGAAGGGAGATCCGTCCTCTTTCTGGCTCGGGCAGCCGGTGGCCAACTCTTCTGGGTCCAGTTCTTCTTGCCATGCCTTTGCCCGGCTCAGCGCGGTGATGGCACCGGCTCTGGCGGCTGATCGCTTTAGGTCTTCAACTCTTTGAGGCACTACAGATAGTTTATCCAGCACTTCCCTGATGAGCGAAGGTGATTGCTTTTTATGCGAGATAGCAGATATAGCCCGTTGAGCACCGGTGTATAACTGTTCCACAAGGGAATATGCAGCTTTAAGTTCCACACGCATGTCTTGACCAAGGTTAGAACTTTTGGGGCCTGCATTGATAAAGATATTGATAAATCGGTTGATGGTTATTATATGTTGCTGGTGAAAGGTTGAAGTACAATATTACTTACCAAAGATGGCAGCTATCATGCTATTAATCTGATGCTTCAAGCTGGATAACTCTTCAGTCACCGGCTTAAGAGCAGCCTCAGCCTCTTCAGCTCTTTTCAATAGAGCCGCCTTTTCATTATCCCAGCTGATCCTTTCAGCATTGAAATCCTTTTTCAGCTTCTCAGTTTCTTCCAAAATGGTTTTGAATTCTGATTTGGCCTTGGAAGTTTCAGATTGTTGTGCTTGGATGTTCTGCCGCAGATCCACTACTTGGGATTCTTTCATACTTAATTCAGCCTGCAAAACAAAGGAATGGTTATGATAATCATCTTATTAAAGTACCAAGCATAATACAAGTATTTCACTTAGCACTTGGGGGCTAATGTAGGTCATGTTTTTTGCATACTTGATGACCCGGTTATTTTTTTTTAATTTAAACCGGCCCATGGTGGCTACATATGCGGATTTTTGCCTTATAATCTTAAGTCCCAGCTTAACAATCCAGTTTAAGCCGGCCCTTGGGGACTACTCGTTTTGATTCAGCAAAGTTAAATTGCTATGGAATAGCTACAAGGTCAAAGATCCTATTTAAGTCTACAACATGTTCAATTCTTTCACATTCAGTAGATTTGGCGGCTGACAGATATCTATATGAGAAGAATTTTGAGTATTTACCTCAAAGCGCTCCTTCATCAGTTTGACTAGGCCGGCTTCAAAGTCACGGCTGGTATGAAGGCGGTTTAGGTAACCCGCGTGAATCTCATGAGCGTTAAACTGGGCATAACTTTCCAAGTCCATCTTCCATTTGCCCTTGTCAGTAGCTCAAAATTCTTCCTTGGCGCTATGTTTTGCTAAGACAGTGGGGTTGCCCGGCTCTACATAGCCAACCCCGGTGATAATAGCATCTTCAGCCTTTTCTTCAGCAGGCTTAATGGGACTTGGCGGCTTAGCATTAGCTAGGTTAACATCCATGGAATCCATTGCACTTCTAGCGGCGGATCATTAGAAGTTTGATGCAAAGATTCAGACACTGTCTGCTCTTCCGGTTCATGGACTTTGGGGTCTTCGGCTGGCTTATTTGGCTTCAATTTCTTGCTCGACTTTGCTATACCACTGGAAACATAAGAATGATGATGGTATAAGTATATCAGTTCACAACTGTTAAAATGGCAAAGTAAAATGTTATTACCCAGGGGCAACTTTGAAGGCAGGCATTTGGGTTTGTGATGAGTCTCCAGAAGAGGAATGAGAAGTTCCCTAATAATTTGAGTCGGAAGGATTAAGTGGTTGGCGAATAAGACCCGCCTTTGGGTAAAAAGGGATTGAATTTTGAGGCACCTCTTTCCGATGTTTGCGAGGGGGCGGTGTGTTGGGTAAACTGGAGGAAAGTTCTCCACCTCCACTATTCCGGGTTGTGCGCCGAGCTTCATGTTGTTTTTTCTTCAAAATAAAGTTTGGGTCCAAGTAAGCTAAAGGGCGAGAAAACCTTACTTTCCGGCTCACTTGTCGAACTCTCTGTCTTGGCAAAGGCTCTGAGTCAGAGGAAAGGATATTTACCTCTTCACCGTCCGTGTTGCTGGCCTCCACGTTGTCCTGATAACAATCAATGTCAATAAGATGAATGAAATAGGAGCCAAGGGAGTCAAGATCTACCTTTGACTCATCATCATTCAAAGAAAACAACTCTGAGGTGTTTGTTTTCTTCTTAGCAGGTTTCCTGACAGCTTTCGTCTTATCTCTAGCCTTTTTGGCCGGCTTGTCCTGGAGTTTCTTGTTCCAAAAGGAGGAATCAGCCTGCAGAAGTCAAGTGATAATGAGAAGATAGTTTAAGTAAATAATGAATAAGTTGCCAGTTGTTCAAAACACTTACAACTGGAGCTTTGTTAAGGGTGCAGAAAGGATTCAAGCCTGTTTTGCTGCAAGTTTCCAAGCTCTCGTTAAGCAGTGTCTTGCTCATCCTATTGATCTCGTCATCATCCAGTTCTATTTGGCAGTGGCGCTGGGGATCTTTGACATCGCCAGTATACTCACACATTAAGCCGGGCCGGCGGCTTAAGGGTAAGATTCTCCATGCGACCCAGCATCGAACTAGATCAATTCCAGTCAAACCATTGGCCATTAAGGCTCCGATCTTTGAAAAAATGGGCATATATTTGGCCTGCTCTTTTGTGTTGATCCGTTCTGGGAGAGGGTGCCTGTTGCTAAGCCGGTTTTCATGGTAACCCGGCAGAGGATTTTCACCTTCTGGAGATGTGTCTTTGCAATAAAACCAGGTCTGGTTCCAGTCCTTAGGATGACTGGGAAGTGCGACGGCAGGGAAAGTAGCTTCTTTCCACCTCTGAATTGAAATGCCACCTAGTTCTAGGCTGGGCCCATCTGTGAACTCGGTCTGGCGGTTCAAGTAATAGAATTCCCTGAACAATTCTACAATGGGCTCTTGTTGAAGGTATACTTTGCAGAAAACTTGAAAGTTGCAAATATTTGAAACAGAGTTGGGCCCGATATCTTGAGGATGAAGTTGGAAGAAATGCAGCACATCATGAAGGAATTTTGAGCCGGGTGCATATGTTCAATAAAAACTATGACTTCGCCTTCTTGTGAGTTAGGGGTGGTTTCTGCTCCTGGGACTCTCTAGTGGATAACATTTTTTGCAGCTAAGGCACCCACTTGGATATACTCATTCAGTGTTTGTTCTGTGACCCGGGAGGCGACCCAGTTGCATGAAGTAACGGTCTTGGTCATTTTGTTGATGAAAAAGCCTAGAAAGGAAAGTATTGCCGGTTTAAGGTTATGCTGATTAAGCCGCCCAGTGATTAAAAAGTAAGTGCATTGTACAAGGCTAATTTGTACACAGAGAAGACGTGCTATAAAGGTTGGCATGATTAAACCGGAAGACAATGCCAGGTTATACAGATTTTGAACATATATTGGCGGCTTAAAGTGGGACTAATGGTGTCTGGCGGGTTATGGCCTATCATATAAGCCGCCTGTACGGCTGCAGTTCACAAGTATCTGTAGACCTATGAGTGAAATTTTGCTAAGTTGTGAACAAACAGATTCCACAGATCGGATCTATGATTTTGGATCTACGGCAGTTCAAAAAATAAAATAAATCTTAAACCTAAGGTTGCGGCAGTGGAAGAACTCATGTGCTCAGATGGGATCTTGTACAGAAAGGGTATCTTTTGCGATTGGAAAGGGATGCTAAAACTGCTACCACACAGCGTCAGTGTCGTGTTCAAATCAAACTATGCGTTCTAAAGAGGAAAGTGAAGAACGGTGAAGAACACCGACGAACGGCGGAAACCCTAATGCAGATCTGCTATGAGGAAAGGTGAGTGCTTACTGATGCTGATGAACAGCGGAGGTCCCCCGCAGTTTTCTGGTCTGTTCAGGTCGATGTAGCGGCCGGAGTTGGTGTTGTTGATGAATGACGGCGGCGGCGGTGCTCGGTTGCAGCGGAGTCGCGAGGAGGAAGAAGATGTCAGGACGGGTGTAAAAAGTGAAAAGAAGGGCCCCCTGCCCCTATTTATAACGAGGAGATTAGACGGCATGCTCGGGAATCAAGGAGGCTGAAAATGATTATGTGGCTATATGGACGCCTCGATTTCCAGGAAGTCTATTAAGATAAAGATCTGTAGAGATGTTCTGGTCTTTGTGCAAAATTAATGCACATGATGTCATGGCGGGTTACCACGATTCTATAATGTGACGTCATGGCGGGTTACACTGGATTGATAATGGAAGATTCTGCTAAGTCAAGTGGTGAAGATTGATGTGAACAAGTTCAAATCAACCTCAGGCCTAATGTTGGGGATATAGCTACTAGGTATGACCCGCCCAGGAGGGGCCGGGTCATACCATTGGCGACTTAAAGATGAAGAGGCCCGATAAGGTCCAAGAAGATATGAAGGTGGCGGTTTATAGAGCAAGCCTATTGAAGGCCCAGGACTTGGAGGCGACTCAAGGCACGGAGGAGTGTACCGATAGCTGATGACTTGTTCTATAAGGCAAGCTTAGTTAGAAACCGAGCCTGTCACGTTTGTGTGAGCCGGTCGGGACTCTGTTGTTGGAAATATGCCCTAGAGGCAATAATAAATTGGTTATTATTATATTTCCTTGTTCATGATAATCGTTTATTATCCATGCTAGAATTGTATTGATAGGAAACTCAGATACATGTGTGGATACATAGACAACACCATGTCCCTAGTAAGCCTCTAGTTGACTAGCTCGTTGATCAATAGATGGTTACGGTTTCCTGACCATGGACATTGGATGTCGTTGATAACGGGATCACATCATTAGGAGAATGATGTGATGGACAAGACCCAATCCTAAGCATAGCACAAAAGATCGTGTAGTTCGTTTGCTAGAGCTTTTCCAATGTCAAGTATCATTTCCTTAGACCATGAGATCGTGCAACTCCCGGATACCGTAGGAGTGCTTTGGGTGTGCCAAACGTCACAACGTAACTGGGTCACTATAAAGGTACACTACGGGTATCTCCGAAAGTGTCTGTTGAGTTGGCATGGATCGAGACTGGGATTTGTCACCCCGTATGACGGAGAGGTATCTCTGGGCCCACTCGGTAATGCATCATCATAATGAGCTCAATGTGACTAAGGAGTTATCCACGGGATCATGCATTACGGTATGAGTAAAGTGACTTGCCGGTAACGAGATTGAACAAGGTATTGGGATACCGACGATCGAATCTCGGGCAAGTAACGTACCGATTGACAAAGGGAATTGTATACGGGATTGATTGAATCCTTGACATCGTGGTTCATCCGATGAGATCATCGTGGAACATGTGGGAGCCAACATGGGTATCCAGATCCCGCTGTTGGTTATTGACCGGAGAGGCGTCTCGGTCATGTCTGCATGTCTCCCGAACCCGTAGGGTCTACACACTTAAGGTTCGGTGACGCTAGGGTTGTAGAGATATTAGTATGCGGAAACCCGAAAGTTGTTTGGAGTCCCGGATGAGATCCCGGACGTCACGAGGAGTTCCGGAATGGTCCGGAGGTGAAGAATTATATATAGGAAGTCAAGTTTCGGCCATCGGGAAAGTTTCGGGGGTCACCGGTAGTGTACCGGGACCACCGGAAGGGTCCCGGGGGTCCACCGGGTGGGGCCACCTATCCCGGAGGGCCCCATGGGCTGAAGTGGGAAGGGAACCAGCCCTTAGTGGGCTGGGGCGCCCCCCATGGGCCTCCCCCTGCGCCTAGGGTTGGAAACCCTAGGGTGGGGGGGCGCCCTACTTGCCTTGGGGGTAAGTTTCCCCCTGGCCGCCGCCCCCCCCCCTTGCAGATGGGATCCAGGCCGGCACCCCCCCTCCCAGGGGGCCTATATATAGTGGGGGGGAGGGAGGGCAGCAGCATGACAGCCCCTGGCGCCTCCCTCTCCCCCTGCAACACCTCTCCCTCTCGCAGAAGCTTGGCGAAGCCCTGCCGAGACCCCGCTACTTCCACCACCACGCCGTCGTGCTGCTGGATCTCCATCAACCTCTCCTTCCCCCTTGCTGGATCAAGAAGGAGGAGACGTCGTTGCTCCGTACGTGTGTTGAACGCGGAGGTGCCGTCCGTTCGGCACTTGGTCATCGGTGATTTGGATCACGGCAAGTACGACTCCATCAACCTCGTTCATTGGAACGCTTTCGCTCGCGATCTACAAGGGTATGTATATGCACTCCTTTCCCCTCGTTGCTAGTACACTTCATAGATGGATCTTGGTGATGCATAGAAATTTTTTAAATTCTGCGACGATCCCCAACAGTGGCATCATGAGCCAGGTCTATGCGTAGTTACTATGCACGAGTAGAACACAAAGCAGTTGTGGGCGTAGATGTTGCCAATTCTTCTTGCCGCTACTAGTCTTATCTTGCTTCGGCGGTATTGTGGGATGAAGCGGCCCGGACCGACCTTACACGTACTCTTACGTGAGACAGGTTCCACCGACTGACATGCACTAGTTGCATAAGGTGGCTAGCGGGTGTATGTCTCTCCCACTTTAGTCGGAACGGATTCGATGAAAAGGGTCCTTATGAAGGGTAAATAGAAATTGGCATATCACATTGTGGTTTTACGTAGGTAAGAAACGTTCTTGCTAAAAAACCTATACAAGCCACGTAAAAACTTGCAACAACAATTAGAGGACGTCTAACTTGTTTTTGCAGCATGTGCCTTGTGATGTGATATGGCCAAAAAGGATGTGATGAATGATATATGTGATGTATGAGATTGATCATGTTCTTGTAATAGGAATCACGACTTGCATGTCGATGAGAATGACAACCGGCAGGAGCCATAGGAGTTGTCTTAATTTATTGTATGACCTGCGTGTCATTGAAGAACGCCATGTAAATTACTTTACTTTATTGCTAAACGCGTTAGCCATAGAAGTAGAAGTAATCGTTGGCGTGACAACTTCATGAAGACACAATGATGGAGATCATGATGATGGAGATCATGGTGTCATGCCGGTGACAAAGATGATCATGACGCCCCGAAGATGGAGATCAAAGGAGCAAAATGATATTGGCCATATCATGTCACTATTTGATTGCATGTGATGTTTATCATGTTATGCATCTTATTTGCTTAGAACGACTGTAGTAAGTAAGATGATCCCTTATAATAATTTCAAGAAAGTGTTCCCCCTAACTGTGCACCGTTGCGAAGGTTCGTTGTTTCGAAGCACCACGTGATGATCGGGTGTGATAGATTCTAACGTTCGAATACAACGGGTGTTGACGAGCCTAGCATGTACAGACATGGCCTCGGAACACATGCGAAACACTTAGGTTGACTTAACGAGCCTAGCATGTACAGACATGGCCTCGGAACACAAGAGATCGAAAGGTCGAACATGAGTCGTATAGTAGATACGATCAACATGGAGATGTTCACCGATGATGACTAGTCCGTCTCACGTGATGATCGGACACGGCCTAGTTTGACTCGGATCATGTATCACTTAGATGACTAGAGGGATGTCTATCTGAGTGGGAGTTCATTAATCAGATGAACTTAATTATCATGAACATAGTCAGAAGGTCTTTGCAAATTATGTCATAACTTGCGCTTTAGTTCTACTGGTTAAGATATGTTCCTAGAGAAAATTTAGTTGAAAGTTGGTAGTAGCAATTATGCGGACTGGGTCCGTAAACTGAGGATTGTCCTCATTGCTACACAGAAGGCTTATGTCCTTATGCACCGCTCGGTGTGCTGAACCGCAGCGTCGTCTATAGATGTTGCGAAACATCTGACATACACGTTTTGATGACTACGTGATAGTTCAGTGCGTAATGCTAACGGTTTAGAATTGTGGCACCAAAGACGGTTTTTGAAACGTCGCAGAACATATGAGATGTTCCGAAGACTGAAATTGGGATTTCGGACTAGTGCCCACGTCAAGAGGTATGAGACCTCTGACAAGTTTCTTAAGCCTACAAATTGAGGGAGAAAAGCTCAATCGTTGAGCATGTGCTCAGATTGTCTGAGTACCACAATCGCTTGAATCGAGTGGGAGTTAATCTTCCAGATGAGATAGTGATGGTTCTCCATAGTCACTGCCACCAAGCTATTAGAGCTTCGTGATGAACTGTAACATATCAGGGATAGATATGATGATCCTTGAGCAACTCGCGATGTTTGACACCGCGAAAGTAGAAATCAAGAAGGAGCATCAATTGTTGATGGTTAGTAAAACCACTAGTTTCTAGAAGGGCAAGGGTAAGAAGGGATACTTCATGAAACAGCAAATCATTTGCTGCTCTAGCGAAGAATCCCAAGGTTGAACCCAAACCCGAGACTAAGTGCTTCTGTAATGAGGGGAACGGTCACTGAAGCGGAACTACCCTAGATACTTGGTAGATAAGAAGGCAGGCAAGGTCGACAGAAGTATATTGGATATACATTGTATGAATGTGTACTTTACTAGTACTCCTAGCAGCACCAGGGTATTAGATACCGGTTCGGTTGCTAAGTGCTAGTAACTCGAAATAAAAGTTGCGGAATAAATGGAGACTAGCTAAAGGTGAGATGACGATGTGTGTTGGAAGTGTTTCCAAGGTTGATGTGATCAAGCATCACATGCTCCCTCTACCATCGAGATTTGGTGTTTGCGTTGAGCATGATTGGATTATGTTTATCGCAATACGGTTATTCATTTAAGGAGAATAATGGTTACTCTGTTTATTTGAATAATACCTTCAATGGTCTTGCACCTAAAATGATTCTCGATCGTAGTGATACACATGTTCGTGCCAAAAGATATAAAATAGTAATGATAGTTCCACATACTTGTGGCACTGCCATTTGAGTCATATTGGTATAGAACGCATGAAGAAGCTCCATGTAAATGGATCTTTGGACTCACTCGTTTTTGAAAAGATTGAGACATGCGAACCATGTCTATTGGTATATATGCATGAAGAAACTCCATGCAAATGGATCGTTTGTACTCACTTGATTTTGAATCACTTGAGACATGCAAATCATACCACATGGGCAAGATGACTGAAAGGCCTCGTTTTCAGTAAGATGGAACAAGAGAGCAACTTATTGGAAGTAATACATTTTGATGTATGCAGTCCAATGAGTGCTGAGGCATGCAGTGGATATCGTTATGTTCTTACTTCACAGATGATTTGAGTAGATGCTGAGAATATTTACTTGATGAAACACAAGTCTGAATTATTGAAAGGTTCAAGTAATTTCAGAGTGAAGTTGAAGATCATCGTGACAAGAGGATAAAATGTCTATGATATGATCATAGAGATATCTGAGTTACGAGTTTGGCACACAATTAAGACATTGTGGAAAGTGTTTCACAATTAATACCGCCTGGAACACCACAGTGTGATGGTGTGTCCGAACATCATAACTGCACCCTATTGGATATGGTGCATACCATGATGTCTCTTATCGAATTACAACTATCGTTTATGGGTTAGGCATTAGAGACAACCGCATTCACTTTGAATAGGGCACCACGCAATTCCGTTGAGACGACACCGTTTAGAGAAACCTAAGTTGTCGTTTCTTAAAAGTTTGGGGCTGCGATGCTTATGTGAAAAAGTTTCAGGCTGATAAGCTCGAACCCAAAGCGGATAAATGCATCTTCATAGAATACCCAAAACAGTTGGGTATACCTCCTATTTCAGATCTGGAAGCAAAAGTAATTGCTTCTAGAAACGAGTCCTTTCTCGAGGAAAAGTTTCTCTCGAAAGAATTGAGTGGGAGGATGGTGGAGACTTGATGAGGTTATTGAACCATAACTTCAACTAGTGTGTAGCAGGGCACAGGAAGTTGTTCCTGTGGCACCTACACCAATTGAAGTGGAAGCTTATGATAGTGATCATGAAACTTCGGATCAAGTCACTACCAAACCTCGTAGGTCGACAAGGATATGTACTACTCCTGAGTGGTACGGTAATCCTGTCTTGGAAGTCATGTTGTTGGACAACAATGAACCTACGAGCTATGGAGAAGCGATGGTGGGCCCATATTCCGACAAATGGTTAGAAACCATGAAATCCGAGATAGGATCCATGTATCAGAACAAAGCATGGACTTTGGTGAACTTGCCCGATGATCGGCAAGCCATTGAGATAAATGGATCTTTAAGAAGGACATGGACGGTAATGTTACCGTCTATGAAGCTCGATCTATGGCAAAGAGTATTTTCACAAGTTCAAGGAGTTGACTACGATGATATTTTCTCATCCGTAGCGATGCTTAAGTCCGTCGGAATCATGTTAGCATTAGCTGCATTTATGAAATCTGGCAGATGGATGTCAAAACAAGTTTCCTTACCAGTTTTCGTAAGGAAAGGTTGTATGTGATACAATCAGAAAGGTTTTGTCGATCCTAAGGATGCTAAAAGGTATGCTAGCTCCAGCGATCCTTCCATGGACTAGAGCAAGCATCTCAGAGTCAGAATATACGCTTTGATGGAGTGATCAAAGTTTTTGGGTTTGTACAAAGTTTGTTAGAAACTTGTATCTACAATAAAGTGAGTGGGAGCACTACAACATTTCTGATAAGTATATGTGAATGACATATTGTTGATCCGAAATGATGTAAAAATTTCTGGAAAGCATAAAGGGTTGTTTGAAAGGAGTTTTTCAAAGGAAGACCTGGATAAAGCTGCTTACATATTGGTCATCAAGATCTATAGAGATAGATCAAGACGTCTGATGATACTTTCAAAGAACGCACACCTTGACATGATTTTGAAAGAGTTCAAAATAGATCAGCAAAGAAGGAGTTCTTGGCTGTGTTGCAAGGTGTGAGTATTGAGTAAGACTCAAGACCCGACCACAGCAGAAGAGAGAGAAAAGACGAAGGTTGTCCCCTATGCTTTAGACGTAGACTCTACAGTATGCTATGTTGTGTACCGCACATGAAGTGTGCCTTGCCATGAGTTGGTCAAGGGGTACAATGGTGATCCGGGAATGGATCACATGACAGCGGTCGAACTTATCCTTAGTATCTAGTGGACTAAGGAATTTTCTCGATTATGGAGGTGAAAAGGAGTTCGTCATAAAGGGTTACGTCGATGCGAACTTTGACACTAATCTGGATGACTCTGAGTAGTAAACCGAGTTCGTATAGTAGAGCAGTTATTTGAAATGGCTCCAAGTAGCACGTGGTAGCATCCACAAGATGACATAGATATTCGTAAACCACACACGCATCTGAAAGGTTCAGACCCGTCGACTAATAACCTCTCTCACAAGCATAACATGATCAAACCAGAACTCATTGAGTGTTAATCACATAGTGATGTGAACTAGATTGTTGACTCTAGTAAACTCTTTGGATGTTGGTCACATGGTGATGTGACCTGTGAGTGTTAATCACATGGTGATGTGAACTAGATTATTGACTCTAGTGCAAGTGGGAGACTGTTGGAAATATGCCCTAGAGGCAATAATAAATTGGTTATTATTATATTTCCTTGTTCATGATAATCGTTTATTATCCATGCTAGAATTGTATTGATAGGAAACTCAGATACATGTGTGGATACATAGACAACACCATGTCCCTAGTAAGCCTCTAGTTGACTAGCTCGTTGATCAATAGATGGTTACGGTTTCCTGACCATGGACATTGGATGTCGTTGATAACGGGATCACATCATTAGGAGAATGATGTGATGGACAAGACCCAATCCTAAGCATAGCACAAAAGATCGTGTAGTTCGTTTGCTAGAGCTTTTCCAATGTCAAGTATCATTTCCTTAGACCATGAGATCGTGCAACTCCCGGATACCGTAGGAGTGCTTTGGGTGTGCCAAACGTCACAATGTAACTGGGTCACTATAAAGGTACACTACGGGTATCTCCGAAAGTGTCTGTTGAGTTGGCACGGATCGAGACTGGGATTTGTCACCCCGTATGACGGAGAGGTATCTCTGGGCCCACTCGGTAATGCATCATCATAATGAGCTCAATGTGACTAAGGAGTTAGCCACGGGATCATGCATTACGGTACGAGTAAAGTGACTTGCCGGTAACGAGATTGAACAAGGTATTGGGATACCGACGATCGAATCTCGGGCAAGTAACGTACCGATTGACAAAGGGAATTGTATACGGGATTGATTGAATCCTTGACATCGTGGTTCATCCGATGAGATCATCGTGGAACATGTGGGAGCCAACATGGGTATCCAGATCCCGCTGTTGGTTATTGACCGGAGAGGCGTCTCGGTCATGTCAGCATGTCTCCCGAACCCGTAGGGTCTACACACTTAAGGTTCGGTGACGCTAGGGTTGTAGAGATATTAGTATGCGGAAACCCGAAAGTTGTTCGGAGTCCCCGGATGAGATCCCGGACGTCACGAGGAGTTCCGGAATGGTCCGGAGGTGAAGAATTATATATAGGAAGTCAAGTTTCGGCCACCGGGAAAGTTTCGGGGGTCACCGGTAGTGTACCGGGACCACCGGAAGGGTCCCGGGGGTCCACCGGGTGGGGCCACCTATCCCGGAGGGCCCCATGGGCTGAAGTGGGAAGGGAACCAGCCCTTAGTGGGCTGGGGCGCCCCCCATGGGCTCCCCCTGCGCCTAGGGTTGGAAACCCTAGGGTGGGGGGCGCCCCACTTGCCTTGGGGGGTAAGTTTCCCCCTGGCCGCCGCCCCCCCTTGCAGATGGGATCCAGGCCGGCGCCCCCCCCTCCCAGGGGCCTATATATATAGTGGGGGGAGGGAGGGCAGCAGCATGACAGCCCCTGGCGCCTCCCTCTCCCCCTGCAACACCTCTCCCTCTCGCAGAAGCTTGGCGAAGCCCTGCCGAGACCCCGCTACTTCCACCACCACGCCGTCGTGCTGCTGGATCTCCATCAACCTCTCCTTCCCCCTTGCTGGATCAAGAAGGAGGAGACGTCGCTGCTCCGTACGTGTGTTGAACGCAGAGGTGCCGTCCGTTTGGCACTCGGTCATCGGTGATTTGGATCACGGCGAGTACGACTCCATCAACCTCGTTCATTGGAACGCTTCCGCTCGCGATCTACAAGGGTATGTAGATGCACTCCTTTCCCCTCATTTCTAGTACACTCCATATATGGATCTTGGTGACGCATAGAAAACTTTTAAATTCTGCTACGATCCCCAACATCTGTAAGCCGCCGGGCATCAACCTGTATATAAAGGGGTGACCCGGCGGCGGGTTAACTCAAAAAACAATCGATCGAGAACTAGGTCAAGCGTAGTCGCTCCCTGGTAATCGAAACCCAAGCAATACAACTAAAGCAGGAGTAGGCTTTTACCTCATTGAGAAGGGCTAAACCTGGGTAAACTCTCTGTGTCTCTTGTCCCGTTCAACCCCTTTAAGCTAACCTAGCTGCAATGGCTCAACACCTAAGTCCTTTTGCTAGTGCATCTGCCGTGACAAATCCACGACACTCCAGATCCGGCCATGGTCGAGTGTGGAGAAGGGGGGTCTTCTGAGGGAAGATGAGCTGGGGCGCTAGAGCTTTGCTGAAGGCTATGGCGAAAGGAAGAGGAAGGCGTGAGGGGATAACTGTGGCTGGTCTCTTTTTATAAGCGGTCATTATACCAAGAGTCCTTTAAACGGCCTCGCCACTTCCTGATATACTCGTGGTGTTATGCACAAGTGTGATATTGGGAATCATTGATTAAATCCCTTGAAAAGCAGGACACGATCTCCACCTCGATGGGACGTGCCAATAGAGGGGCTGCCTCGAGCGGTGCATCGAGTTCTCATGATGTTTCGATGTTTATAATCGGCCGTGACCCTTTGCCGAAAAATGTCAGTTGAAGGTACTGCATATATTTTAACGGTTGGCCTTCAAGGTTAAGTAAAATCGATAGTTCGGATGCCAGATATGGCATGACTATGCACGTGGGCTGGATACCCTCTAAAGGCTCGGCTAGGAAGGATTATTTTGAATACACAGGAAGAACTCGCTTGCAAGAAGGAGACTGCAGATGTGAGCATTACAAGAAGCCGACATTGGAGGCTAGTTCGGGGGCTATTGAGGGAGTCCTAGACTAGGGGGTCCTCAGGTTGCCGCCCTATCTCTCATGGGCCCGACAGTTGGGCCGCACTATATCCGAACCAAAGACCTTTTTGTGACTTTGCGTATACCCCAAGCGAAGATGGAAGATTTGGCGTCCTTGTTCCTTTGATGTAACCAACTATATGTAAACCCTAGTATCCCTGGTGTCTATATAAACCAGAGGGTTTAGTCCGTAGGGGCTAAGAGAACATCCATAATCCTACTAGCCTAGGGTTTAGTTCATCTGATCTCGTGGTAGATCGACTATGTAATCCTCATATACTCAAGCAATATAATGAAGTAGGACGTAGGGTTTTACCTCTTAGAGAGGGACCGAACCTAGGTAAATACTATGTCCCGCGTCCCTTGTTTCCCATCGATCCCAGATCCACAGTTCGGGGGCCCCTACCCGAGATCCGCTGGTCTTGGCACCGACACCCACTGCCATGGGAGGGTAGGACAAAAGATGGCATGCAAGTTCTCTTCCATAAGCACGTATGACTATTTACGGAATACATTCCTACATTATATTGATGAACCGGAGCTAGTTCTGTGTCACCCTAGGTTATGACTGTTATATGATGAGTATCATCCAACGAAATCACCGATCCAATGCCTATGAGCTTTTCACATATTGTTCTTGCTGTGTTATTATTACTATTGCTACTATTACAACTGCTACAAAATTATTATTGCTATTGTTACCGTTACTGTTACTGATACTATCATTGCTACTGCTATCAAATTACTATACTATTGTGCCACTGATCACTTTGCTAAGATATTTAATCTCTAGGTGTTGTTGTGGCTCCCCTTGTGTCGAATCAATTAATTTGGGTTGAACACTCTCCCCTCGAAAACTGTTGTGATCCCATATACTTGTGGGTTATCACGCTCCAATGGAGACGTACTTCCTCACGGAGGGAAGGAACTTCGGTAACACATCTCATCTCCTCCGGTTCCACTTTTGGTTATCTCTTACCTTTACTTTGTGCAAGCTTTACTTGTGTTGTATCCCTTGCTTGCCTGCTTGTTGTTGTTGTTGTCGTTAGCATCATATAGGTTGCTCACCTAGTTGCATATCTAGACAACCTATTTGTTGCTAGCCCTAATTTGTTAAGAAAGGATAAAAATTGGTAGTTTCCTATTCAACCCCCTCTAGTCAGCCATATCGACCCTTTCAATTGGTATCAGAGCCTTGTCTCTTTTTTAAGGGTTTCACCACCCGAAGAGTATGGTTGACGGAGAGGAGGAAGTGTCCGAGGCCATGGAGTTGAACTCGATCACTCGAGATGACTTAAATGAAGCTATGACTTCACTTAAGACGTCTATGAGGTCCGAGGTCAAGTCCATGCTTAAATAATTACTTGAGGGGTTGAAAACTACTCCTGACCCGTTGCTTGTGGTTAATCCCACCGCATCGGAGTCGGAGGCCAATTCCGGCAAGGAAGCGGCTAAAGGTACTCAAACCTTCTCCCCTCAAAACAAGAATGGGATGGGAACCTGTGCCTCGGTTCCCCCTCCCCCGGTCTATGGAGGACCTGTCCCTACACCGCATATTAACAACCTTGGTCCTCCTCCTAAGCTTGTAAATGGTGATCTCGCTAATTGGGTTTTTTGTATCAAGTCTCATTTGAATCACAGCTCAACAAACCTTTGGAGAATCATCGAGCAAGGTTTCTACCTGCATGATCCAAACAATCTTACTCCAAGAGAAGAAGCGGACAATCAATACAATCACTCCGCGTTGTTCATCCTTCAATCCACGGTGCCTCCCGAAGATCTATCTCACTTGCGCCCTTTCTCCCAGGCAAAGGATTATTGGGAACACATCATATCTTTGTACAAGGGGAGCTCAAGCATTCAATGGTCCAACTTTGAAGTGGTTCTTGATGAGGCCGATGAATTTGTGATGAATGAAGATGAGGATCCTCGTGGTCTCTACCGGAGATTGACAACTCTTGCGACCGCTCTTCAAGATCAGGGGAGCAAGGATACGGATGATAATTGGATCAAGCGCAAGTTTCTCAAGGCCATCATGCCATTCAACAAGGCCATTTCCTCCGTGATTCATCAAAGGCCGGATTTTCACACCTTGTCTTCAAGTGAAGTGTTGGATGAGTTTATTGCCATGAACATCATGAACAAGACCGCCTAAAATGCACTAGCTCATGTCTAGTCAAAGAAAGCCTCTCCCAACCTTGCCTGAAGGCCAAGGCCATTTCGAAAGAATAATAGGAGGAAGAAGAAGAGAGTTGCCCTGAAGACACCAAATATGCTTACCATGAGCACATGGCTCTTGCTTCAAGGCAATTTTGGGGCAATAAGAGAAACTCAAGGCCCAACTTCTCCAAGAACAACTCAAGTGGCCCAAAGAACAAGAAACGAGTGAGGACTTGCTACAATTGCGGCAATGTGAGTCACTTTATGGTGGATTGTCCTTATGAGAAGAGGGAGGACAATGGTGGCATGCTCATTCGCAAAGACAAAGCCAAGTCCTTCCCAAGAAAGAAAAACTTCACAAAGAAGATACATCAAAAGGGATTGGTGGCACAAGAAGAGTACATCTCCGATGATGATGATGAAGATACAAGTGGTGAAGGAATGGCAACAACAACCATGGCCATTGCCACCTCTTCCCCAACCAAGGTGTCTCTCTTTGGCGCCCCCAATGAGAACCTCATCGCCAAGTGCCTCATGGACAAAGGTATCAACAAGGTAACCCCAACATCAAAACCACTATCACTACTACTCCTTTGTTGGATTGTGTGGATGATAGTGAGGTGGTAAAAGTTGATGAGAATGGGTTTGACAAGTTCTTGAGTAAGCTCAAGGGTGAGACCAAGAAGCACTTTCTTGCTCTCTTGGAACAACTTGGTGAGGCCAATGATAGCATTGAGTCTCATGAAGATATGATCTCCAAGTTAGAGGAGCATAGTCGTGATTATGTCGACGAGATTGCGAATCTTTCTATTGCTCTTGAGGAAGAGTGAGGTCTTCGTTTAACTCTTGAGGAGTCACACAACGTTGATCGTGCTAAATTGCAAAAAGATATTGATCATGCTACTGTTCTTCCTCGTGTGCTTAAATCTGAGAAAGTTGCACTTGGGGTTGGCCATGATAGACTCAAAGAGGAGTTTGACATACTCGATAAGGCTCACAAGGCCTTGAAGAGTGCTCATACCTCTCTCAAGGACTCTCGTGATCAACTCCAAGTGAAACTAACCAAGGAGATAGCAACTTGTCCTCCTTTTGTTTTGATTGATAATGCAAATGCTACTAACTCTTATTGTGAGCATGAGCATCTTGTGGAGGAGAATGCCAAGTTGAGAGAGCAACTTGAGAAAGGCCTTGTGACGTGCATACAAGGTGAGAATGCCAAGAAGGACAAGACCACCCCTGGGTATGGGTGGTAATGCCAAGAAGGACAAGACCACCCCTTCTAAGAAAGCTAGCGACTTTAGTCCTTCATATGTTTTATGTCATGCTAGTGATGGGCATGTTTGTGACGCCCCCGATTTGACCGTACACTAATCATGCACGCAAATGCGTACGACCAAGATCAGGGACTCACGGGAAGATATCACAACACAACTCTAAAACATAAATAAGTCATACAAGCATTATAATACAAGCCAGGGGCCTCGAGGGCTCGAATACAAGAGCTCGATCACAGACGAGTCAGCGGAAGCAACAATATCTGAGTACAGACATAAGTTAAACAAGTTTGCCTTAAGAAGGCTAGCACAAACTGGGGTACAGATCGAACGAGGCGCAGGCCTCCTGCCTGGGATCCTCCTAACTACTCCTGGTCGTCGTCAGCGGCCTGCACGTAGTAGTAGGCACCTCCAGTGTCGTAGGTGTCGTCGTCGACGGTGGCGTCTGGCTCCTGGACTCCAACATCTGGTTGCGACAACCAGATAGAAAGGAAAGGGGGAAAAGAGGGAGAGAAGCAACCGTGAGTACTCATCCAAAGTACTCGCAAGCAAGGAGCTATACTACATATGCATGGGTATATGTGTAAAGGGGCATATCAGTGGACTGAACTGCAGAATGCCAGAATAAAAGGGGGATAGCTAGTCCTGTCGAAGACTACGCTTCTGGTCATCTCCATCTTGCAGCATGTAGAAGAGAGTAGATTGAAGTCCTCCAAGTAGCATCGCATAGCATAATCCTACCCGGCGATCCCCTCCTCGTCGCCCTGTTAGAGAGCGATCACCGGGTTGTATCTGGCACTTGGAAGGGTGTATTTTATTCAGTATCCAGTTCTAGTTGTCATAAGGTCAAGGTACAACTCCGGGTCGTCCTTTTACCGAGGGACACGGCTATTCGAATAGATAAACTTCCCTGCAGGGGTGCACCACATAACCCAACACGCTCGATCCCATTTGGCCGGACACACTTTTCTGGGTCATGCCCGGCCTCGTAAGATCAACACGTCGCAGCCCCACCTAAGCACAACAGAGAGGTCAGCACGCCGGTCTAAACCTATGCGCGCAGGGGTCTGGGCCCATCGCCCTATGCACACCTGCACGTTGCGTACGCGGCCGGAAGCAGACCTAGCCCCTTAGTACAAGCGCGAGCTTACGGTCCAATGCGGCGCGCGCCACTCAGTTGCTGACGTCAAAAGAGCTTCGGCTGATACCACGACGTCGGGATACCCATAACTACTCCCACGTAGATGGTTAGTGCGTATAGACCAAATGGCCAGACTCAGATCAAATACCAAGATCTCGTTAAGCGTGTTAAGTAACCGCGAACGCCGACCAGGGCCAGGCCCACCTCTCACCTAGGCAGTCTCAACCTGCCCTGTCGCTCCGCCACAAAGATCCACTCGCGGGTACTCCTACGAGCCGACCCGACTTTAGTCATCTCATGTGTCATGTATATAGTATATAAGTATATACCCGTGATCACCGCCCAGGTGATCACGGCCCGATAGTATAGCACAGCAGACGGACAAGAATGTAGGGCCACTGATGGAAATCTAGCATCCTATACTAAGCATGTAGGATTGCAGGTAAAGGTAACAACAGTAGTAGCAAGGATAGGCTATGCATCAGGATAGGATATCGGAAAGCAGTAACATGCTACACTACTCTAATGCAAGCAGTATAGAGAAGAATAGGCGATATCTGGTGATCAAGGGGGGGGGCTTGCCTGGTTGCTCTGGCAAGTAGGAGGGGTCGTCAACTCCGTAGTCGAACTGGGCAGCAGCAGTGTCGGTCTCGTAGTCTACCGGAGAGAAGAGGGGGAAGAAACAGTAAATATAATGCAAACATAAGCATGACGATGCGTGACATGACAATGAGCGGTGCTAGGTGTGCCCTAACGCGACAGTAGGTGGTACCGGTGAAGGGGGGGAACATCCGGGAGGTATTCCCGATGTTTCGCGTTTTCGGACAGACGGACCGGAGGGGGAAAGTTGCTAGTTCGATAGGTTAGGGAGGTGTGGTGGACGAACGGACTGCGTATTCGGATTCGTCTCGTCGTTCTGAGCAACTTTCATATAGAAAACATTTTCATCCGAGTTACGGTTTAAAAGATATGAATTTTCAAAGTTTATTTGAATTTCTGGAATTATTTGAATTAAGCAAAAATTGAATTATGACGTCAGCATGAGGCAATGCTGACGTCAGCAGGTCAACAGAGCGGCTGACCAGGTCAAACTGACCAGTGGGCCCCACCTGTCGTAGACAGTGGGCTAACAGAAGATTAAACTAATTAATTTTTAGTTAATTAACTACTGGGCCCACCTGTCAGTGAGTGATTAGATTAATTAATTAGTTTTAATTATAAAAACATTTTTCTTTTCTCTTTTTTTTTAATTTTGCGGCGGGGCCCGCATGTCAGTGGCTGGGCCTGCCCAGTCAGCACGTTGACTGGGTTGACCCAGTCAACGGGGCCCACGGGGCCCACTGGCAGTGGCACTGGGGTGGCCCCAGGCCAGCCACGTCGGCGGCCGGCGCCGGAGCGACTCCGGCGACCAAAACAGCGGCGGCCCCTCGCCGGAGTTGGCCGGAATCGCGCTACGGGGCTCGGGGAGGAGCGGGGCTAGGCCCATTCGAAGGAGCTCGCAGCGCCGCATCCAGTGGTGGCCGGGGCTTCGCCGGACTTGGCCGGAATCGGCGCCGGCGAGCGGCGGAGGCGGCGGCGCGCACGGGTGCCCGACGGAAACGAGGCTACGGCGGGCTATCGAGCAAGCGGAGGGGCTGGGGGGCATCTACGCGAGGTGGGGAGTGCAACGGGCTTGAGCCCGTGACCAAAAGGTCACCGGAGCCTTGCCGGCGGCGAGCTCCGCGGCGCGGCGTTCGGGCGCGCGTGGGGAAGCAGCTAGGGGGCGCGCGAGAGAGAAAGGACAGGGGAGGAGGGGGAGAGGCTCACCGCGCGGCACACGGAGGCCGGTGAGAGGCTTAGGAGCAGCAGGTCGGCGCCGGGGAAGAAGGGGGTCGCCGGCGTCCGAAGTTGAAGACGAGCTCGGTGTGCTCGTTGTAGGGGCTCCGGTCTCCAACGGGCTGCACCAGACGAAGCAGCGGGCGACGGCGGTCCTTGGAGACACCGTGGGGCGGCGAGGTGGGCACGGTGGCCGTGTGAACGACGGGAACGGCGGCGACCGCGTCGGGCGTGGGGAAGGAAGGAGCGGCGCGGATCTGGGGGGGAAGAGAGAGGCGCAGGGGCCGAGAGGAGAGCGGGGGCGAGTGGGAGAGAGGCCCGAGGAGGCGGGGGGGTGCTGGCGCCCTTATCCTCCCCGTCGCCGGCGAGGTGGTGCGGCGGGGACCGCCCCTGTTCCGACCCCGGTCGGGGGAACAGGGAAGGGGGCGAGTGGGAGAGGTGGGCTGGGCCGGGGGTCGGCCCAGTTGGGCCAGGGGTGCTGTGGGGGGAGGGCCTTCTCCTTTTTTCTTTTTCTTTGTCTGTGTTCTTTTGCATTTTCTTTTTATTTGTTTATTTTCTTTTCTGTTTTATTTCATTTAAAAGTATTTAGGTATTTTATAAAAATGTGTTTTCTCCACCATAATTACCAGTGTATTATTTGGCACCCACCGAACATTTTTGTTTAAATTTTTGAAAACTTTTATTTTCCACTTTAAATTTAATTGAAGTTTGAATTAGGAGTTTGAAAAGAAATGTGATTCCAAATGTGATCAAGCCCTGTTTAGCAACATGATTAGCTTAATCACAGAGAGTTACTGTAGCATGATTCTCGGGGTGTTACAAATCTCCTCCACTACAAGAAATCTCGTCCCGAGATTTAGGAGGTAGAAGGAAACAGTGCGGGGTATTCTTCGCGCAGACGATCCTCTCGTTCCCAAGTGGCCTCATCTTCAGAATGGTGCGACCACTGGACTTTGAGAAACTTGATCGCCTTCTGACGTGTGCGGCGTTCAGCTTGGTCGAGAATGCGGACCGGATGCTCCTTATAGGAGAGGTCTTGCTGCAATTCGAGCACTTCATGATCCACAGCTCGGATTGGGTCCTTGAAGCAACGGCGGAGCTGTGACACATGGAACACATCGTGAACCTGAGAAAGGTTCGGCGGTAGCTCCAGTTGGTATGCCACTTTTCCACGCCTTTCGAGAATAGTGAATGGGCCAATATAGCGAGGAGCTAGTTTGCCCTTGATCCCGAAGCGGTGAGCACCCTTCATAGGTGTGACTCGAAGATAAGCCTTTTCGCCAGGTTGATAGACCATGTCTTTATGATGACGGTCATACTGACTCTTCTGACGTGACTGAGCAGTCTTGAGATTCTCGCGAATAATGCGGACTTGTTCTTCGGCATCTTGGATAATATCCGGACCGAAGAGTGGACGTTCCCCAGTTTCTGACCAGTTCAGAGGGGTTCGGCACTTTCGTCCATATAACACTTCGAAGGGGGCCATCTTCAGACTAGCTTGATAGCTATTATTATAAGAGAACTCAGCATACGGGAGAGATTCCTCCCATTTCTTGCCGAAGGAAATAACGCAAGCTCGAAGCATGTCTTCGAGAACTTGGTTGACGCGTTCAACTTGTCCTTGCGATTGAGGATGAAACGCAGTACTGAATGACAGATGAGTTCCCATAGCTTCTTGGAAACTTGCCCAGAATCTTGAAGTGAATAAGCTGCCACGGTCTGAGCTGATAACCAATGGAATACCGTGGAGTGAAACAATCCTGGACATATAGAGCGTTGCCAACTGGCTAGCAGTGATCGTTTCTTTGACTGCCAGGAAATGTGCAACTTTGGAAAGCCGGTCAATGACGACAAGAATAGCATCATTACCTTTCTGTGATTTGGGAAATCCAGTGACGAAGTCCATCTCAACATGGTCCCATTTCCATTCAGGAATAGAGATAGGTTGCAGAGTTCCAGCAGGCCTTTGATGTTCTGCTTTGATACGACGGCAAACGTCACACTCAGCAACATAACGAGCAATGGCTTGCTTCATATTAGACCACCAGAATCTCTGACGGATGTCTTGGTACATCTTTGTACTACCAGGATGGATACATAGAGGCGTATCATGAGCTTCTTTCATAACTTCCTGTGTCATATCCAGGTTTTTCTCTGCACATGGCACCACTAGGCGGCCCTTGAAGTATAGGGTGCCATCTTCAGCAATGGTGAAGAATGAGGGCTTTCCTTCTGCGAGGTAGCGCTTAATCTTGTGGGCTTCAGAGTCATACTTCTGTAGCCTTTTGATGCTATCCACGAGATCTGGTTTAGCAACTAGGGTATTGAGGGAACCCTGGGTAACAACGTGGAGGTTCACCTTGCCAAACTCCTTAGGAGGGGGAGCGAGTGCACCCGGAGGAACAATATGGAGGTTCAGCTTCCTGAATTCTTCAACAAGCGAGGGCTGAACTTTGTGAACCTGGAGGTGGTTGCAGTAAGACTTGCGGCTCAAGGCATCAGCCATTACATTAGCCTTGCCTGGCGTATAGGAAATACCCAAGTCAAAGTCTGCAACAAGCTCCATCCATCTCTGCTGACGGAGGTTCAGATCTGGCTGAGTAAACAGATACTTCAGACTTTGGTGGTCAGTGAAGATCTCGCAACGATTACCGAGAAGGTAATGTCGCCACTGCTTCAGCGCATGAATGACAGCAGCAAGTTCGAGGTCGTGAACTGGGTAGTTCTCTTCGTGAGGGCGCAATTGCCGAGAGGCATAAGCAATCACTTTGCGGTCTTGCATTAGGACACAGCCTAATCCTTGACGGGAAGCGTCGCAGTAAATGACAAAGTCCTTCTTAGTATCAGGTGGAGCTAGAACTGGAGCAGAAGTCAACTTGTCTTTGAGTGCCTGGAAACTTTCCTGACATTTGTCTGTCCATTGGAACTTGACACCCTTATGCAACAGGTTAGTCAGAGGCCTGGCGATCTTAGAGAAGTTCTCGACGAATCGACGGCAATAGCTGGCGAGACCGAGAAAACTTCTGACTTGCTTAACGTTCTTGGGAGGAGTCCAATCAAGAATAGCCTGAACTCGCTCGGGGTTGACGGCAATACCATCCTTAGAGATGACATGCCCAAGATAGGTTACTTCCGGTAGCCAGAATTCACATTTGGAGAACTTGGCATATAGTTGATGTTCTCGTAGCTTTTCCAGCACAAGTCGAAGATGTTCAGCATGTTCTTCTTCGTTCTTGGAAAATACCAGGATATCATCCAGATAAACCACGACGAACTTGTCGAGGTAATCCATGAATATATAGTTCATCAGACGAGAGAAGGTGGCTGGAGCATTGGTTAAACCGAAAGACATGACGGTGTACTCGTATGAACCATAGCGAGTCACGAAGGCGGTCTTTGGGATATCCTCTTCGCGAACACGGATCTGGTGGTAGCCCAACCTCAAGTCGAGCTTAGAGAACACTGACGAACCCGCCAGTTGATCATACAGATCATTGATCCGAGGAAGAGGGTATTTATTCTGAATGGTAGCTTGGTTTATAGGACGGTAGTCTTGAACTAACCGGTTTGTCCCATCCTTCTTCTTGACAAAGAGAGAAGGTGCTCCCCAAGGAGAGCAACTTGGGCGAATGAATCCTTTGCGAAGAGATTTGTCGATTTCCTCCTTAAGCTCAAGGAGTTCATGCGGCGGCATTTTGTAGGGTCGCTTGGCTATAGGAGTGGTGCCTGGTTTCAAGTCGATGATGAATTCGACAGCTCTAGCAGGGGGAATCCCTGGAAGTTCTTCAGGGAAGACGTCGAGGAATTCACGCACGACGGGAATGTTTTCAATGCCCTCGAGTGGTGCAGCGTTCAATGCATTCAATGCATAGAGCCTTGCCTCGGCATTTTGCACCAGATGAGCTTGGTAAGCAACTATTTCATCTGAAGGGTGTAGCAGATGGACGGTCTTAGTGGCGCAAACTATAGAAGCAGTATGCGCTTTCAACCAATCCATACCCAAAATGAGGTCGATGTTAGACGACTTCAGGATAATGGGAGAGGCATAGAATTCCAGCCCTTCGATTTCCACGGGGACATCGATGCCAACCAAGGAGGTTTGACACTGTCCCACGGGGGTTTTGACCAATACAGAGGTGTTCATCTCCTCACATTTAACGTCGTGCTTGTATGCAAAATCTTCTGACATGAATGAATGCGATGCACCTGTATCAAATAAAACGGATGCTGGTACTGAATTTACGAGGAGTGTACCCATCACAGTAGCAGGCTGGTCTTGAGCTTCGTTGAGATCAACGTGGTTGGCATGAGCACGACCATAAGACTTAGCATTGTTGTTGCGGGGCTGATTGTTACCACGGCCAGTTGCTGGAAGGGCAAGTTGATTCTGATTCTGATGGCAGTCCCTGGCACGGTGACCTGGTTGTCCACACTTGTAGCACAGACCATTATTGGGAGTGGGAACAGGAGCTTGGGATGGTGGAGCTGGAAGTCTTGACTGCCTAGATGGTGGTGGAGGCAGACGAGGTGCAGCATAGGTCTGCCTTGGGGCAGATGCATTTGGACGGTACATGCTGTTCGGGATCCATATCTTACGCTTCTGTGCGGGCGAGCCCGAAGATGAGCCCGTGTCACGGTTGCGCCTGTGAGAGCTCTGGTATTCCTGCAGACCAGTTTCGACATTGATGGCCTTGTTCACCAAGGTGGCGAAATCAGCAAAGTCATGCACTAGAAGTGCGAGCTTGATGTCAGCTTGAAGGCCATCACGGAACTTCTCCTGTCTGCGTGCATCAGTTGCAATGTCTTCTTCAGCATAGCGGGACAAGTCCAGAAACTCCCGCTGATAAGCTTCGACAGTTTTGTTGCCTTGGGTGAGGTTGCGGAACTCACGCTTCTTCCGGTCCATGACTCCTTGAGGAATGAAGCGGGCACGGAAAGCTGCTTGGAAGTCTGGCCAGGTGATGATTGTTCCAGCTGGCAGAGTACGCCTGTGGCTGTCCCACCATTGAGCTGCGGGTCCCTTCAAGAAGAAGGAAGCAAAGGTGACATAGCTGGCAGGGGCTACATCAGCAGACTCCATCTCATAGGTGATGTCACGGAGCCAGTCATCAGCATCCAGAGGCTGAGTTGAGCTGCGGTAGATGGTTGGGTTGAGGCGTATGAAATCTTGAAGAGTCACTTGGGCTGGCTGCTGGTTCATATTGGGGCGAGGAAACTGAGCCATCATATTTTCCATGAACTGGCGGTTCAGTTCAAACTGTTGGATCATACCAGCCATGTACTCAGGTGGTGGTGGGGCATCGCCACCACGACCACGACCACCTGGTCTAACCATCCTGCTAATATATAACAGGGGTAGTTCAGCATTGAGAAATTTGCAAGACAAGAATCATTCATGATGAAACATGCATAATGAAAGGAGCACGATAGCTACTACATAGTAGTCGGCATAACTTACAAAAGGGGTCATGCATAGAGTTCAGTACATAGAGTTCAGTACATAGACTAAAACATCATAGGCGGCACACAGGCTCGCGGCGACTGCAACTAATACTACAAGCAAGCCTACATCAGTCCCAAGAGGTACTGTGGAGGTAATCGTAGCCCGACAGCTGGTAGTGAGGCAACGGATAGCCCTCCACGTCAGCAGACTGGGGGCCGCGGATACTCAGGTGTAGAGCCCGACGCTCAGGTGGCAGAAGAGGACCAAGTGCGGGAGAGTAGCCTCCCACCTCTGGCCAACCGACACCGTGGGGCATCACGGTCCTGGCTGGGTAGATCGCAGTACGCGGTACCTGTCCAGATCGGACAAAGGGGTGCAGCAGCGTCAGAGCACGGTAAAGGTGCTGACGGGTGGTGTACATCTCGTGGCGAAGAGCTCGGTTAGCTCGATCCAGCCCATCAGCATGCAGAACCAGGTGCTGATGGTAGAAGGGCTCTCGGGTGACAGTGGAGTAGGCAGCAGTATAGTATCCCTCCGCACCAACATCAGATGCGATAGCAATGTGCCTGAAAGGGGAGGTGTCCAACTCCTGATACTCTCCACGAAGACGTGTCAGAGCAGCATAGGCAGCATCGTGGACAGCCATATCGATGGTCACACCAACACCATGTGCGGTGTGCAGCACAGTAGTGGAGTCGTACTCCCGAGAGTAGAGGTGGACGATGGCACGGTACTGCTCCTGGTTAAAGTCCTGGTACTCCTCGTAGACGGTGTACTCAGGGTGCCAGCGATAACCCAGATAGGTCATCATCTCAGCTAGCACCGCAGGTGATCCCGAGGCACCAATGGCCGTCGTGTGGCGAACGACCTGCCTCGTGGGTTCCATCTGAAAGCAAAGACGTTTCAAAGGAGTCAAATGACAGTGTGTGAATTGTTCAAAATACTATTCTAAGAAACAACTATGGCTTATCCAACTTTGGGGTGAATGCGGTCACGGGATCCTAGTGTTAGAGTTAGTAAATTCGTTTAACCCGAGTAGAAGAGAGTTCAGAGTCCCAGAGTAAAGGTCGAGGAGTAAAAGATCCTAGTACCACCCAATGGCGACGTGGGCCCGTAAGACACACAGCCATGTTAGTAAAAGTTTTGTAATGTCTAGACTCGACTTCGGCCAAGGAGTGTGGAAAGGGGGATTCCTACAGGCAGTCGGCTCTGATACCAACTTGTGAGGCCCCCGATTTGACCGTACACTAATCATTCACGCAAATGTGTACGACCAAGATCAGGGACTCACGGGAAGATATCACAACACAACTCTAAAACATAAATAAGTCATACAAGCATCATAATACAAGCCAGGGGCCTCGAGGGCTCGAATACAAGTGCTCGATCATAGACGAGTCAGCGGAAGCAACAATATCTGAGTACAGACATAAGTTAAACAAGTTTGCCTTAAGAAGGCTAGCACAAACTGGGGTACAGATCGAACGAGGCGCAGGCCTCCTGCCTGGGATCCTCCTAACTACTCCTGGTCGTCGTCAGCGGCCTGCACGTAGTAGTAGGCACCTCCAGTGTCGTAGGTGTCGTCGTCGACGGTGGCGTCTGGCTCCTGGACTCCAACATCTGGTTGCGACAACCAGATAGAAGGAAAGGGGGAAAGAGGGAGAGAAGCAACCGTGAGTACTCATCCAAAGTACTCGCAAGCAAGGAGCTATACTACATATGCATGGGTATATGTGTAAAGGGGCATATCAGTGGACTGAACTGCAGAATGCCAGAATAAAAGGGGGATAGCTAGTCCTGTCGAAGACTACGCTTCTGGTCATCTCCATCTTGCAGCATGTAGAAGAGAGTAGATTGAAGTCCTCCAAGTAGCATCGCATAGCATAATCCTACCCGGCGATCCCCTCCTCGTCGCCCTGTTAGAGAGCGATCACCGGGTTGTATCTGGCACTTGGAAGGGTGTATTTTATTCAGTATCCAGTTCTAGTTGTCATAAGGTCAAGGTACAACTCCGGGTCGTCCTTTTACCGAGGGACACGGCTATTCGAATAGATAAACTTCCCTGCAGGGGTGCACCACATAACCCAACACGCTCGATCCCAGTTGGCCGGACACACTTTTCTGGGTCATGCCCGGCCTCGTAAGATCAACACGTCGCAGCCCCACCTAGGCTCAACAGAGAGGTCAGCACGCCGGTCTAAACCTATGCGCGCAGGGGTCTGGGCCCATCGCCCTATGCACACCTGCACGTTGCGTACGCGGCCGGAAGCAGACCTAGCCCCCTTAATACAAGCGCGAGCTTACGGTCCAATGCGGCGCGCGCCACTCAGTTGCTGACGTCAAAAGAGCTTCGGCTGATACCACGACGTCGGGATACCCATAACTACTCCCACGTAGATGGTTAGTGCGTATAGACCAAATGGCCAGACTCAGATCAAATACCAAGATCTCGTTAAGCGTGTTAAGTAACCGCGAACGCCGACCAGGGCCAGGCCCACCTCTCACCTAGGCAGTCTCAACCTGCCCTGTCGCTCCGCCACAAAGATCCACTCGCGGGTACTCCTACGAGCCGACCCGACTTTAGTCATCTCATGTGTCATGTATATAGTATATAAGTATATACCCGTGATCACCGCCCAGGTGATCACGGCCCGATAGTATAGCACAGCAGATGGACAAGAATGTAGGGCCACTGATGGAAATCTAGCATCCTATACTAAGCATGTAGGATTGCAGGTAAAGGTAACAACAGTAGTAGCAAGGATAGGCTATGCATCAGGATAGGATATCGAAAGCAGTAACATGCTACACTACTCTAATGCAAGCAGTATAGAGAAGAGTAGGCGATATCTGGTGATCAAGGGGGGGGCTTGCCTGGTTGCTCTGGCAAGTAGGAGGGGTCGTCGACTCCGTAGTCGAACTGGGCAGCAGCAGTGTCGGTCTCGTAGTCTACCGGAGAGAAGAGGGGGAAGAAACAGTAAATACAATGCAAACATAAGCATGACGATGCGTGACATGACAATGAGCGGTGCTAGGTGTGACCTAACGCGACAGTAGGTGGTACCGGTGAAGGGGGGAACATCCGGGAGGTATTCCCGATGTTTCGCGTTTTCGGACAGACGGACCGGAGGGGGAAAGTTGCTAGTTCGATAGGTTAGGGAGGTGTGGTGGACGAACGGACTGCGTATTCGGATTCGTCTCGTCGTTCTGAGCAACTTTCATATAGAAAACATTTTCATCCGAGTTACGGTTTAAAAGATATGAATTTTCAAAGTTTATTTGAATTTCTGGAATTATTTGAATTAAGCAAAAATGAATTATGACGTCAGCATGAGGCAATGCTGACGTCAGCAGGTCAACAGAGCGGCTGACCAGGTCAAACTGACCAGTGGGCCCCACCTGTGATAGACAGTGGGCTAACAGAAGATTAAACTAATTAATTTTTAGTTAATTAACTACTGGGCCCACCTGTCAGTGAGTGATTAGATTAATTAATTAGTTTTAATTATAAAAACATTTTCTTTTCTCTTTTTTTTTAATTTTGCGGCGGGGCCCGCATGTCAGTGGCTGGGTCTGCCCAGTCAACACGTTGACTGGGTTGACCCAGTCAACGGGGCCCACGGGGCCCACTGGCAGTGGCACTGGGGTGGCCCCAGGCCAGCCACGTCGGCGGCCGGCGCCGGAGCGACTCCGGCGACCAAAACAGCGGCGGCCCCTCGCCGGAGTTGGCCGGAATCGCGCTACGGGGCTCGGGGAGGAGCGGGGCTAGGCCCATTCGAAAGAGCTCGCAGCGCCGCATCCAGTGGTGGCCGGGGCTTCGCCGGACTTGGCCGGAATCGACGCCGGCGAGTGGCGGAGGCGGCGGCGCGCACGGGTGCCCGATGGAAACGAGGCTACGGCGGGCTATCGAGCAAGCGGAGGGGCTGGGGGGCATCTACGCGAGGTGGGGAGTGCAACGGGCTTGAGCCCGTGACCAAAAGGTCACCGGAGCCTTGCCGGCGGCGAGCTCCGCGGCGCGGCGTTCGGGCGCGCGTGGGGAAGCAGCTACGGGGCGCGCGAGAGAGAAAGGACAGGGGAGGAGGGGGAGAGGCTCACCGCGCGGCACACGGAGGCCGGTGAGAGGCTTAGGAGCAGCAGGTCGGCGCCGGGGAAGAAGGGGGGTCGCCGGCGTCCGAAGTTGAAGACGAGCTCGGGGAGGTCGTTGCAGGGGCTCCGGTCTCCAACGGGCTGCACCAGACGAAGCAGCGGGCGACGGCGGTCCTTGGAGACACCTTGGGGCGGCGAGGTGGGTACGGTGGCCGTGTGAACGACGGTGAACGGCGGCGACCGCGTCGGGCGTGGGGAAGGAAGGAGCGGCGCGGATCTGGGGGGGAAGAGAGAGGCGCAGAGGCCGAGAGGAGAGCGGGGGCGAGTGGGAGAGAGGCCCGAGGAGGCGGGGGGGTGCTGGCGCCCTTATCCTCCCCGTCGCCGGCGAGGTGGTGCGGCGGGGACCGGCCCCTGTTCCGACCCTGGTCGGGGGAACAGGGAAGGAGGGCGAGTGGGAGAGGTGGGCTGGGCCGGGGGTCGGCCCAGTTGGGCCAGGGGTGCTGTGGGGGAGGGCCTTCTCCTTTTTCTTTTTCTTTGTCTGTGTTCTTTTGCATTTTCTTTTTATTTGTTTATTTTCTTTTCTGTTTTATTTCATTTAAAAGTATTTAGGTACTTTATAAAAATGTGTTTTCTCCACCATAATTACCAGTGTATTATTTGGCACCCACCGAACATTTTTGTTTAAATTTTTGAAAACTTTTATTTTCCACTTTAAATTTAATTGAAGTTTGAATTAGGAGTTTGAAAAGAAATGTGTTCCAAATGTGATCAAGCCCTGTTTAGCAACATGATTAGCTTAATCACAGAGGGTTACTGTAGCATGATTCTCGGGGTGTTACAATGTTTATGCCAAAAAAAATGGCTCTTCTTACGAGTAAATTGAATGGTCTATTTGGGTTCCTAAGACCCTTGTTGCTAACCTCAAAGGACCCATTCAAAAATGGGTAGCTAAATCCAAGCATTGATCCCTTGTAGGAGTTTGCTTCCGATGGGGTGTCATGGTTGCTCGATAGTGGAGCAACAAATCATATAACCGGGATCAATGACTTGGTGGAGGATGTACAACCTATTCCATCTATGCCCACTCATGTCCAATTCGGTGATGCTTCAACTTATAAGGTATTGGGTCTTGGCAAGGTGGTCATCTCTCAAGATTTATCTATTGAGAAGGTCATTCTTGTTGAGTCCCTTGCATACAATTTACTTTCCATTCGTCAACTTGCACTTATGGGATTTGCAACATTCTTTGATCTTGGTACCGTGGCCCTTTTGTGGAGCAAGACTCGTAAAGTAGCTTTTGTTGGGCACGTCAAGAACGGTCTCTATGTGGTTAACTTCTCGGAGCGACCCACTAAGACCGCGACTTGCCTAATGGCTAAAGTTGATGTGGGTTGGCTTTGGCATCACTGACTAGCCCATGTCAATATGAGATCTTTGCAAAGTATTCTCAAGGGAGACCATGTTCATGGACTAACAAATGTGAGTTTTGCCAAAGACCGTGCTTGCAGTGCTTGTATCGAAGGAAAGTTACATGAGACGGCTCACCAACCCTCAACTATCATCTACTCGAAGAGGCCCTTGGAGCTCCTCCACATGGATCTCTTTGGTCCTCCATCTTACGATATCCTTGGAGGGAGAAAGTTTTGCTTGGTGATTGTGGATGATTACTCAAGATATACATGGGTATACTTCTTCAAGAAGAAGAGTGAGACTCAACAAACCATCATCGACTTTGCAAATGAAGCTCAACGTCAATATGAAGCAAGGATTTTGATGATTCGAAGTGACAACAGCACCAAGTTCAAGAACTACACCTTGGAGGAGTTTCTTAGTGATGAGGGGATCAAACATCAATACTCTGCACCATATACCCCTCAAAAAATGGTGTAGCGGAGAGGAAGAACCGGACATTGATGGACGCGGCAAGGACCATGATGGCAGAATTCAAATCTCCGTACTACTTTTGGGCCGAAGCCATCAACACCGCATGTCATGCATCCAATCGGCTCTACCTCTGCAAAGGCTTGAACAAGACTCCATATGAGATATTTACCGGTAACAAGCCCAACCTCAAGTACTTTCGAGTGTTTGGTTGTAAGTGTTTCATCCTCAAGAAAGGTGTCTGTTTGTCTAAATTTGAACCTAGAGCTCAAGAGGGCATATTTGTTGGTTATGCTACAAACTCTCATGCTTATCGTGCCCTTAACAAGTCCACCGGACTCATTGAGGAGACGTGTAACATGGAGTTTGATGAAAATAATGGCTCCCAAGTGGAGCAAAGTGGTCTTTGTGATATAGGTGATGAAATTACTCCTCAAGCCATAAGAAGAATGAGGATTGGTCAAATACTACCCATTGAGAAACCCCTTATGGCCAAAGGTGAAGGATAATGCTCTACTCATGTGGACCCATCATCGACACTGGATCCACACGCTTCGTAAGAACAAAGTGAAGGCCCTCAACCAAGTGAACAAGATCAAGGGCAACATCCAACCCATGATGATGGTGATCCACCAAGTGATGCTCAAGATCAAGTTCATGACTCCAAGCAAGATAAGATCAAGAGGAGGCTCAAGATCAAGAGCAAGCTCAAGACGGTGCTCAATATGATCAAGATGACGATCCTCAAATTCCTATTGAGGAGCTATTGGAGCTCGGAGCCGCCAAAGTTGCTTCCAAGCCCAAGCACCAACAACATGTCACGGAGAATGTGCTTGGAAGCTTAAGAAAAGGGGTAACCACTCGTAGACAATTAACAAACTTTTGTGAGCATCACACGTTTGTTTCTTGTATTGAACCCCAAAAGGTACATGAGGCGCTCGAGGACCGGATTGTCTTGAAGCCATGCATGATGAACTCAACAACTTTGAGCGCAACAAGGTGTGTCAATTGGTGCCAAGGCCAAAGGATAATCATAATGTCATCGGGACCAAATGGACCTTCAAGAACAAGAAAGATGTGAACAGTGTAGTCACTCGCAACAAGGCAATATTGGTAGCACAAGGCTACTCCCAAGTCGAGGGCATCGACTACGGTGAAACCTTTGCTCCCGTTGCTCGCCTTGAATCTATTCGCATGTTGCTTGCATATGCATAAACTCGATAAGGCACTCTATGGCCTTAAACAAGCCCCACGTGCGTGGTATGAGCACCTTACCGAGTTGTTGCAAGACCGTGGGTTTGAAATTGGGAAAATAGATCCCACTCTTTTTACAAAGATGGTTAAAGGGGACTTGTTCATATGCCAACTATATGTTGTTGATATTATTTTTTGTTCTCCTAACAAAGCTTTCAATGATGAGTTTTTCACACTCATGACCGAGAAGTTTGAGATGTCTATGATGGTGGAGTTGAAGTTCTTTCTCGGGTTCAAAGTCAAGCAAAGAAGAGAAGGGACTTTCATCAATCAAGCCAAATATACCCAAGACACGCTCAAGAGATTCAAACTAGATGATGTCAAGCCGGCTAAGACTCCAATGCCAACCAAATGCAAGCTTGACATTGATCCCAATGGTTAAGCGGTGGATCAAAAGGTATATTTCTCCATGATTGGATCCTTGCTTTACCTTTGTTCATCTAGAACGGATATTATGTTGAGTGTAGGAATGTGTGCAAGGTTCCAAGCCGCACCTAAGGAAAGTCACCATGTGGCGGTTAAGCGAATCTTTCGATATTTAGCTCATACCCCAAACTTTGGCCTATGGTACCCCAAAGGAACAAGCTTTGATCTCATGGGGTATTCAGACTCGGATTGGGCTGGAGGCGTTGTGGATAGGAAGTCAATTTCTAGAGGGTGCCAACTACTTGGTCACTCTTTGGTGAGTTGGTCATCAAAGAAGCAAAACTATGTGTCTCTCTCCACCACCAAGGTCGAGTATGTAGCCGCTGCGAGTTGTTGTGCACAATTGCTATGGATGAGGCAAACTTTAAAAGATTACGGTGTCACTTGTGACAAAGTGCCTCTTCTATGTGACAATGAAAGTGGCATAAGGATCTCCTACAATCAGATGCAACATAGCAAGACGAAGCATATTGAGATCCGTCATCATTTCATTCGGGATCACATAAAGCGTGGGGAGATTGAGATCATCTACATCAACACTCAAGAGAAATTAGCGGATATTTTCATGAAGCCTTTAGATGAAGAAAGATTTCATGAGTTAAGGCATGAGCAAAATATCATTGATTTGAGCAATGTGGCTTGAATCTAGGCACACCGCACCGCATTCATCATATTATCTTGTTCTAGATGTAGGCATGGACATAGGGGGAGTGTTGTTCTCTCAATGAACTCTCCCTCCCCACATTATTCATAGATTGATCAAGTCTTTCACATTAGCCATTCTTGATGGTACTTGTGCTTCAAATATGAGTTTTGGTCATGGGCCCAAGGTTAAAATCTCTGCGGTGCCATACCAAGTAACTCAAACATAGGTGATCTCGGTCACCGCCCGCTCTTTGAGAGGGTTGGCTCCGTTTGGTTTGAGGTGTGCTCTCGTGTCTTTCGCTTTCGGTTGTTGGACTACTCCAAGTGTGCTTTCCTTTTTGTTGTTTTTGACCTTGGAGTAATCCTTTCCATTTGATGTGTTTTCTTGTCTCCAACCTAAGCCTTCCCCTCCTCAAACCTCTTAGAATTGCACAAGCACATATTCCCTTTTTGATCCATTGTAGTTTTCTGGTAGCAACTGATACTACCGTTGGCAGGCACGACACTACCACTCAGGCGGTACTACCGCACAGGCCTACAGTAATACCGATGAGTACAGTGTGACGATCCCCTATCAAAAGCACTGGGGCAGTACTACCGCTATGGGGTACAGTACTACCGCTATGGGGTGCAGTACTACCGCTCCCCCATACCCATTCATTTCCTCTCCTCTCGTGTTCTCTCTCTTAGGCGATCCAAAACTGCTCCGGAGGCCGGCTCTGGCCCTCTGAATCCGTGTCGTCTTCTCCGTTTCTGACCGGTGGGATCGATCCCCACCTTCTCCTCTTGCCATGGGTACCAGTATTGCCCTCATTTTCCTCTCTTACGGTTATATTTTTTGAATCTTGGTTCTAGGGCAATGCATGTGGTATTCATATATTTTTGGCTAAATCTAGGCATGAGTAGGATGCAGGATGACTGCTAGATAAGAGTATAGTAGTCTTTGCCAAGATTTTGGTAGCTCCGTTCATCATGCTCGTCGCAAGAACCCAGGGCGTCCGGGTAGTTCCAAGCGCTACTGTACTACAGATGGCACTCCTGCCAGTTCTAGTGGTCCTCCCAGGCAAAATGTGAAGACGACAACCAATAAGCAGAAGGAGAAGGAGAAGTACACCCCTCCTGGTGAGATGACTGCAAAGGAGTTTGAGGTGTTCCGCATTCGCTATCCATATCGCCGTCCTCGAGATGAGGCTCTTGTTGGTTGTCCCTTCTGGACCAAGGAGCAATCGTTGATCTACCTTGACATTCTGAAGGCCAAGAAGAACTTGTTTGTGTCCGTCAAGTCTACTAATGTCTCTCGGATGGAGAAGGACCTGGCGTACTTTGGAGAGGCTCTGGCTCTTTGTCAATAGTGGGGACTCATTACCTTCATCTCATACAACAAGGACTATATATGATCCAGAGATTGTGGCTCAATTCTATGCCACGGTTCACTTTCATGCAAATGAGGAGAGATCTATGACATGGATGACCTGTGGGTGGAGATTCAAGGTTGATTGGAAGGACTTCATGGATTGTTTGGGCATTGTTGATGAGGGAGAAGACAACCTAGTTGGTCTCCGGTCACACAAGCACTCACCTCCCACGCACAAGTCAAAGCTTATTCGTTACTCTAGGACGGTGAAGACTCTCAAGGGGACTCGCACGGAGCTCATTCTGTTTTTGGACATCATGCACCATATCTTCCGCAACACTCTCTTTCCTCGCATTGGGAATCTGGATCAGGTGCACTCTTACTTAGTGGATCTTCTCTTAATGTGCATCAAGGAGAAGGGCAGGACATCTACTTTGGACATCTCCCACATCATGCGGCGTGAGCTCCGTTCTGCTGTGCTTGACCGGAAGGTGCCCATCTATGGCCCGTATCTGTTTAAGGTGATTGATGAGAAGTGGGTTGCTGAGTTTCCAGGGGAGGCTCTTCCTTTTGAGCATATGGTATCTCATCCAGTCTTGAACCTGCGCCAAAAAGACAACTGGGGGACTGTGCCTTCTACCCCCGGTGAGGAGATTGCTCCCACTGACTCTGATGATGAGCCGGAGCCCGGTTATGAGTTTGTTTATTCTCCGGTGAAGGTGCCATCTTGGGCATCTAAGCTCAAGTCGATGATGAAGAGGCTTTTCTGCATGGAGGACAAGGGTTAGTACAGGGCTCATGTGGCTAAGAAGGCTGCTCACACTCGCCATAAGAACATGATGAGGGCCCTGGATCAGCAAATCACTAGTGCCTCTGAGGAGCGGGTCACGGATGAGGAGAACTGGATCTCGCAGCATTGCAAGTGGTCAAACTCAGAGGCAGAGTGTTAGGCAGCAGCAGCAGCAGCAGAGGAGTCGGAGGATCATGAGGTCTCAGATGAGTACGAGGAGTATTGACGATCCGAAGCATCACCATCACCCTGGACGTGTCTAGTGCTCTGTGCCTTTTTGGTGTCTCGATGCCAAAGGGGGAGAGAGAGTTTAGGGATTTGCCAAGTCACAAGTGTGTCTTCTTTGGTGTTGCTTTCGTTCTCTCGTGAACTCTTTTTCGTTTGGTTTGCTTTAAGTTCATGTGTGGAACCTTAAGTATCTATCATATGGTGTGAGACATATGCTACCTTATCTTTCTCTTTATGTCAAGTACCGTATTAGCTTGTGAGATGTTGTTTATCTTGTGCCCTATCTTTATGCTCATATGCTATTTACTTGCATCCTTGCTTATCCATCTCATATTGTTGATGCAAGTAGTGTCGGTCTATAAAATATAGGGGGAGTGTTGATCCTAGTGTGTGTGCTTTGCATTCCAAAGACATACCCAAATAGTGCTCACATCTAGGGGGGGCCTTTTTATATTTTGTAGATGTTGGGGTTCCATATTTTCTGATCTTATTCTTGTGCAAATCCCGTGTTGTCATTAATCCACCAAAAAGGGGGAGATTGTTAGGGCATATTTCTCCCTTAATGGTTTGGTGATTGATGACAATGCATTTGCGGACTAATCGTGTGCATCGAGCATTTCAGATAAACCATCATTTGACACAAGACGACAGGAACCCCTCGGAGCTATCGCGAAGATGGTGTTTTTCTTGCATTTCATTTTCGATGGACTTGAGTCGTAGGATCACCGTATAGAGGGGGTCCACTTTAGAAAGGTTTGGGTGGAATCATCACGTACACTGTCTCCTTGCACCCTCTTTCCTTCCAAGCTCTTGAGCTTGTCCTTCCTATCTTGCTTGGATCTTTTCAGAACAGCTTAAGAGGTAGTACCGCTCCAGCAGTACTGCCGCAGAGTAGTGCAGTTCCTACTTCCGCCTGTTTTGTGCGTTCTGTAAATGGGCTATAGTAGAGCGGCAGTTCGGTGCAGTAGTACCGCTCCAGTTGTACCGTGGGCCTAACTACTACCCTACTACCACAGGTTTACTGGGCATTGACAGGCTAAGCGGAAGTATCGCTCCTCGGCGCGGTAGTACCGCTCCAGCGGAACTACCGCTGGCCTCTGTCGCTTGGAGTACCGCTTGTTTGCTACGTTCTAGACTGGTCTGCCCCGCGAGTGGAAGTAGAGCGGAAGTACCGCCCTAGGCGGCACTACCGCCCTGCCTCCCTCTACTACCGCGGGCCCAGCTGTTGCCCAACACCAAGCGGAAGTACTGCTGGTGGGAGCAGTAGTACCGCTCCGGCGGAACTACCGCCCCCTTGACTTGCTCAGTTGTGTGCAACAGTCAGAACTTCCGTGCCAGCGGAAGTACTGCTCACCTGAGAGGTACTACCGCTTGTGCACGGGCTATGGGTGCATAACGGTTGAATTTCATCCCCCACTATATAAGGGAGTCATCTTCTCCAAGTTGACTAACCTCTTCCTCCCCGAGCTCCATTGTTGCTCACAAGCTCATTTCCGCCCGATCTCTCTCCCTAGCCAATCCAACTTGTTGATTCTTTAGGGATTAGTTGAGAAGGTGATGTGGAGCATCCTACAGACATCACCATGTCAAGAGTCCGTTTGGTGAGTGACACGTGCGACATCCACTTCACATACACAAAGGTGAATCATCTCCTTTTCACGTGTTCACTTGACTCCATCGAGGATGGTATACTACTTGACACTCCTCTTGTGTGCATTCATAGGTATCATCGGAGCACCACGGATGACGAGGAGGAGTGCAAGCGCAAGTGTACACCTACACCGTCCGCGAGGGAAGCTTGGAAGCGACAACGGAAGAAGACGGTGCAAAATTAGCTCTACCGGACTGTCCGGTCGCCCAACCGGACTGGCCGGTCCATCCAGAGAGCAGTTTTGGTCTGTGCAGAAATTGCACTACCGGACAGTCCGGTCCCCCAAGCGGACTGTCTGGTAGTACAATTTCTGGACGCCCAAAAGTCATGTTTCCACCGGACTTTCCGGTCCCCCGTACCGGACTGTCCGGTAGTGCATCTGCGGGCCGAATTTGGGCAAGGCCCATGTAACTTTACCCTTTCGCCCTCACTTACCCCTTCCTTGCCTTGGACCTATATGTATCCCTCCTTCTCCTCCATTTTAGGGTTAGCTAAGAATAGACACAAATCATAGAGCTTAGCTCATATACCTCCCCTTGTGGGATTCCTCTTGAGAGAGAAGACTCCATTGGAGTACAAGACCTCCATTGGAGAAGATCCCTAGGGATGCAAGCTCCCCTTTGGGGGGAGGATCTACCTAGATAATCAAGCCCTCATCTCCTTCATAGGATTTGGGATGAACTCTACCATGTATCTTGTTCCCCTTTTATTGTTCATGTACCTTGTGGATCTTGTGTGTTTGTTGGTCTAGTGGATGTGTGATTGGACATGTTCTTGAGTGTTCCTCTTGTTTTCCCTCCTTGTGTTCATATTGTTCTTGGGGATTCCCCCTCCAATTCATGAAAGATCTCTCCATAGGGTTCCACCCTACAACATCTTGGTATCATGAGCCACGTTGATCATGAATTTGGAGTCTCCCCCACCATTTTCTAGCCTTGATTTGCTTGATTTCGTCCTAAAATCCAAAAATCCCCACCAAAAATAGCCCCAATTTTTTTTGTCATTTGTTGGTTTGATGATGTTTTGTTGATTTTGATCCATGGATTCGTTGTGTTTTGAGTGGATCTAGCTTCCCCACAAGTTTCCCCACCTTCCATCCACGAAATCCCCTCAATTTTGACCCCAAAATCATCCATTCCCACCCAAAAAATTCAATTTCGTGCCTTCCCGACCCGCACCGGACTGTCCGCACCCCCGTACCGGACTGTCCGCTGGCGTCAGGACCAAAATCGCTCATAGACCGGACTGTCCGCTCCCAACACCGGACTGTCCGCTCGAATCAGAAGGTTTTCGGATGAAGACCGGACTGTCCGCTACCCCGGACCGGACTGTCCGCTAGTTCAAAAACTGCTTCGGCTGATTTCTTGTTTTGGCCATATCTTCCACATCCGGAGTCCGATTTTGACGTTCTTTAGCTCGTTGAGTAGCTATTGACATACCCCATCCATCTAGATGTGTTCCAAAATCAATTGAATCCATCAAATTTTTGACATTTTGACACCTTTGCCTAGGCCCTCCACCATATCATCCATAAAACCACCATAGCTTTCCGCAACCTAACCCATTTTGATCCATATAGCATTTGTGGTTGCTTGAGTGGTGACTTGAGTCTCCTAAGGTGTTTAGGCTACTTAGGGACGGTTGCTTCTTCATCAACCACCACCACCACTTCCGCATTGTCAACTCCGGAACCACCAACGCATTTCGCTACCACCATTTGACATTTTCCTTTGAGATTTTGAGTTTGCGGTTTTTCCGTTTCCTAAGGTGTTTCGGATAATTAGGAATGGTTCTACATTGAGAACACTGCCACTCATCATCGCCACGAGGTCGTCATCGACATTGACCACTTCATCATTTTGACACCCCTACCGTAAGCAAGGACGGTAACCTCGACCACATCATTATACATTCTCCTTGCCATTGCATTGTTTAACCCCTAGCCCATTTTGCGTCACTTGCCTATCGAGACTAGCCATTTGAGTATTGCCGGCAACGTTACTTGTGCACATTAGTGATCCGTACCTCCCATTGCATACATATCATATCATCTTGGTATCATCATATCATCTCTTGTGTCACAAGATTGTTCCCGCATATACACAATTGCTATCTTGGTTTGTGCATTTCGCATAGTGGCCATACAAAAAAACAGAATAAGCTTTTAAGCAAAGAGAAAGAGCAAAGAAGCTTGTAAACAAGAGCCATAGCATCACCACATTGCATATCATACTACCATATTGATCATCTTGGATCATCATGTGCTAAACACCGGGAACCATACATAATAGCATACTTGGGATAGAAAGTTTATCCATTTTGCATCTTATAGGTTGTGCACAAGTGTCGTATCCGCCTATTGAGCAATCGTGCTAGCGTCTCTCTTGAGTTGTGCAACACGAGCGTTTTTCGTGGATTCCACATTTTGTGCTCACTCCTTGGTTGCACGACCCCATTTATCTATCCGTGCGTGCGTTTCCATGTGCCTTTCATTGCTATTGGTCTACTTGTTTCACTTGCGAATTTGTGTATCTCTTTCAACATTATTGACTCTTGCTAACATTTTGCATCAAAATTTTGTGCCACTTGTCCTAACCAAGCCACTCGATAAGCTTTACTTTGTAGGTGTGAGTGAGCAAGTCCGGTACCAATTCCACTATTCTTTCATTTCACATTGAGTGAAACTGGATACATCCTCAACTTTGGGAAAAGGTAGCTTGGTATTGTTTATCTCATTTCCTACTCACCCTTTGCTCGAGTCTTGTGATGGATAGGCAAAGCACACCTCCTTCGGTCTACAACAACAACGACGAGTTCGATGCCATGAAAAACTTCATTGACGCCAAGATGCAAGCTCAAATGGAGGAGATCAAAACCCTCATCAAGTCCTACAAGAGGTCTTCCTTATCTTCGAGAAGACGCTCAAGTGCACATGCTTCCGAGCCACCATCTCCGGCAAGGTCACATCGGCATCGACACCATCAACGACAAGTACGTGAAGGTCAAGAGCTCAACACCAACAACCGCTCAACGACTTCACCATCTACCTTGGCATCTTTGCCAAGCGACTTCAAGGAATCTTCGCCTTTGGACATGCGGCATCTTCGCCAACAAGCACCTCAAGACTACACTCAAGATAAGCTCCCCAAGCTCAAGTCTGCGACTTCCATGAGCTACTACGACCTCGACATCGGCCACGCAATTCCTTTCTATGGGACTCAAGAACCCGAGGAGTATCTCGAGTGGGAGTGCCTAATGGACGACTACCTCAAGCTACATCAAGTTCCTCCCGAAGATCAAGTGAAGTGCGCCTGAAGAAACCTCCATGACTACGCCTCGACATGGTGGCTTCACACACCTTCAGAGAGCTACAACATGAGTTGGCCCAAGACGAAGAGAGCTTTGAGGCGAGAGTTCGTGCCTCTAACCTACACGGAACAACTTCTACGCCAATTGGAGAACACCACCCAAGGATCCAAGTCCATCGACGCGTACTTCAAGGAGATGAAGATTGCCCTGCGACGAGCCGGCGTGGACGACCCCATGTCAATGAAGTTCCACTTCATGATGGGATTGCACAATGACATCTCCAAGACGATCTTCCTCGAGAACTACAAGTCCCTCGACGACAACTACATTGGTGCTCTCAAGGCGGAACAAGAACTCATGAAGGCCAAGGCTTCTCCACCCCAAGCTCACTTCGCGACGACCAAGCTCCATGAGAACGAGCATGAGGATAGCACCATCAAGATGTCCAAGCCTGACGAGCTCCAAGACGATGCTCCCAAGTTCGACTCCACCGCCATCCCTCTTTGTGGCATTGATGATGCCGAGTCTTCCTCGACTCTTTTTCAAGACGGTGCGGCGACGACTACGACTACGGAGACCTTCAAGGACCAAGCTTTGGACGCGAGCGACAAGGTGGCGATCAAGGATGATGCTTCCATCTTTGGAGGCGAGAGGGATGACGTGCCATCTTCGGCCTTCATCCACGGCGACGATGACGAGATGATCGAGCATGGTATTTTCCATTCGGTCATAGAGGAGAGCGATGATGTGCCATCTTCGGCCTTCATCCACGGCGACGACGATGAGATGGTTGAGCATGGGATTTTCCCTTCGACCACGGGGACGTATGATGACTTGAGTGACTTTTGCCACCATATTGAGAGTGAGAGTGACTTCACCACTAGCCCCATATATGCTGAGTTGCCACATTTCCCATGTGAGGAGAGTCACAACCCCCACCACTTGAGTGAGATGAGTGACTCCACCATATGTGAGTTTGAGTGCACCTATTTGGAGGGAGTGAGTGAGCCACCACATAGAGAGAGTGTGATAGTTGATAGGGCATGTGAGGCCATTTTCATTTCTAACAACTTGACCTCTACCTCTATTCTGTCTTCTCATTTGGTGCTAGGTCCCATATATGATGACGCGTCGATCCGCGACAACTTCGTCCTTCCTACGGACATGACGATGGCCATGGTGGAATATGATGCACCCCCCACATGGTTCCATCAAGATGAAGATGACCACCATTTGGTCTTTCCCACCTCACCTACACCACTTGAGTGGAATGAGAATGGTAACATAGGTGAAGGTGATGCTCTAGTCCCACTAGTGGACATTCTTGGCATTGATTGCTTGCATGATGTTGCTTAACCAATTTCCATGCTTCATGCTAGTGCGACTTCCTCATGTCTTGACTTACCAATTTATGATGAATATGATGGTGAGCATGTTGAGTTGCCTAGTTGTGATGCCATGTTACATAGGATTTCTTGTGACAATTCCCTTGGTCACATCATGTTTGATAATCCGCTTGACTTGTCATATGCTATGCATGAGATCAACCATATGTCTTATTTGCAATCTCTTCATAGTGACTATGCATATGCCATTAAAATAAACCCAATTTGCACATATGGCATAGATGACAAGCCCATGGTTATTGGCATTTGTTTTTCTTGTGATGATATTGATATGCTCCCTTTGCATCATTTACCTCATATGCCATGCCATGACAACCTAGCTTCGGATATGCATTATTTTGGATGTTGTCCATTTTCTCCATATGATGTTTCCAATATTGCTCATGAGGAGACCCCCATAGTTTCCTCATACATTTTAGGAGATTTTGATTCATCCCATGCATTGCATGATCCCAACACTTGTATGCACAATATGCTCCCCATGAATAAACATGCTATTGATGTGCCATATACTTGTATGCTAAATTTGCACCCCATCGTGTCATACATAATAACTATTCTTTCATGATGGATGACATGTTCTTATACCACGCATCAAATTTCTTTGAGCGATGCTTATCTTGTGCTAACTCTCACGTGCACATACACATCATGATGGATGATGTGTACATTTACCACACACACAATTTCTTTCGCTTGTGTATTTGTTGTGTAGGTACCCATGCTTACTTGTCAACCTCACAATCCCATGAGTTGACAAAACGAGCTCTAGAGAGCAACGACGATTTGGGATCCTATGGATTGTCTTTCCCACCGCTCTCATCGCGCAAAGACCTCGCGCATTTCTTCTACATGTCCCTCACTTGGTTATGGGTTATTGTCCATTACATATTATATGCCCATCTCGCGATGTTCACTTTGCATGATATGCTTATTCCTACGCCTTTGCCATGCATTTGTGACCCATGCTTTGCATTACACATGATGATTAATTCTAGTACTCGTATTTGTATTTGCCATGTTTACTTTGTGCCCAATGCTTATGATTATGCTTTGATCTTGATTTGTGATCGTGCTTGCGATATGTCATGTGCATTGCCTATGCCCATTAATTGCTCACATGACATGATTGCCATGATTTCCTCTAGTGTGTTGCATCTTCGCTCCACTAGTTTGCACGACTTGATTACTATGCTTGCTTATGTTGCATCACCGATGATTCATACTTGCTCATTTCATGCGGTTGATGACAACCATCTACATGCTTTGCACATGATTGTCATTGCTTCTTGCCATATATCTCCATATGTTGCCTCTCTCATGCTAGATGGGTTCCCATGTATTGAGTGCAACAATGCTTTTAGTCTTCCTCATGAGATTGCCCCCATAGCATTCTCACATATAATTGGAGACTTTGACATACTTCTTGTGAAGCATGCTTGCCTTACCTCTTTGCACCATATACCTAGTGCCATGAATATTGCCATTGTTGCATCATATTATTCGTGCACTTGTGCTTTAATGGTTATGTGCAAAAGAAGAGAACCATCATGATGGATGATGTGTTTATCTACCATGCGCATACTTTCTTTTTTTTGTTTTGTGCATGTGTAGGATACTTGGACATTGTTTCGACTTCCACATCACGTGAATTGACCATTCGAGCTCTTGAGAGCGAACCACCTTGTACCACGACGATTCTACATCGCACTTGCTTGTGCTTCGGCATTGTGAAGGACGCACAAGGACACGCTTTCAAGGTGACATCCTTCTTGAGCTTGGATATTGTGGATCATACTTCATGTGTTGCTTGCACCATTTGCACGCATGTTCGAGATATTGCTTTCACCCATGATTACCACATTTCCATGCTTCATGATATATATACCTTGTGTGTTGCATCCAATTCTTGGACTACTTGCTCCTATCATATGGTTGGTTGCACCAATATCATTTCTTCACATATGCCATGTCCCATTGCTTGTCACATGCTTGACTTGATTGCCTCACACATGATGAACAATTGCTCTTTCTATTGTGTTGAGTGCCACACTATATTCACTATACCCTATGCACGTTATGCTTGGATTGTCTTGCACTTGACCCATGTGTTTAGACACTTCATTTATGTTGGTGTTGTGAATGATTCTTATGCCTACCATCGACCATTTGTCGAGCGCTTTATGCATGATTGCTATGACCATGAGCTAGATGCTTATTCTCTTGTCCCAAATATTTGCATCACTACCTCACATTTACATGCTTGTTTCCATGATGACCTTGATTGTGCTCAATTCATATTCTTACATGCCATGTCACAATCCTTTGTCACGCCTTATGCTATGCATGATGACAACACTTGTTCGGTGAATCACCACTTGAATGCTTGGTTTTGCACTAAAGCTAACCACATTTATTTTTCCAAGTGTTTGTTGTCCTTACTCCTTTTGAAGGAACCACACGATGGTGCGACATTGGAGAGTGACCACTATGAGTTTCAAGATGATGACTACTTGGTGAACGTCCACTTCTACACGACGATGTCATCTCTTTCCCATGGTGATTTGGTTTTCGATCCGAGGTCGGATCTTTCCCAAGGGGGAGGGGATGATGCGGAGCATCCTACAGACATCACCATGTCAAGAGTCCGTTTGGCGAGTGACACGTGCGACATCCACTTCACATACACAAAGGTGAATCATCTCCTTTTCACGTGTTCACTTGACTCCATCGAGGATGGTATACTACTTGACACTCCTCTTGTGTGCATTCATAGGTATCATCGGAGCACCACGGATGATGAGGAGGAGTGCAAGCGCAAGTGTACGCCTACACCGTCCGCGAGGGAAGCTTGGAAGCGACGACCGAAGAAGACGGTGCAAAATTTGCACTACCGGACTGTCCGGTCGCCCAACCGGACTGTCCGGTCCATCCAGAGGGCAGTTTTGGTCTGTGCAGAAATTGCACTACCGGACAGTCCGGTCCCCCAAGCGGACTGTCCGGTAGTACAATTTCTGAACGCCCAAAAGTCCTGTTTCCACCGGACTGTCCGGTCCCCCGTACCGGACTGTCCGGTAGTGCATCTGCGGGCCGAATTTGGGCAAGGCCCATGTAACTTTACCCTTTCGCCCTCACTTACCCCTTCCTTGCCTTGGACCTATATATATCCCTCCTTCTCCTCCATTTTAGGGTTAGCTAAGAATAGACACAAATCATAGAGCTTAGCTCATGTACCTCCCCTTGTGGGATTCCTCTTTTGAGAGAAGACTCCATTGGAGTACAAGACCTCCATTAGAGAAGATCCCTAGGGATGCAAACCCCCCTTTGGGGGAAGGATCTACCTAGATCATCAAGCCCTCATCTCCTTCATAGGATTTGGGATGAACTCTACCATGTATCTTGTTCCCCTTTGATTGTTCATGTACCTTGTGGATCTTGTGTGTTTGTTGGTCTAGTGGATGTGTGATTGGACTTGTTCTTGAGTGTTCCTCTTGTTTTCCCTCCTTGTGTTCATCTTGTTCTTGGGGATTCCCCCTCCAATTCGTGAAAGATCTCTCCATAGGGTTCCACGCTACAACAGAAGGCCTAGATCTACACTTCCACCAAGAGAAATTTGATTCCCCCCACTAATCCCTTGCGGATCTTGTTACTCTTGGGTGTTTGAGCACCCTAGACGATTGAGGTTACCTCAGAGCCACATTCCATTATGATGAAGCTTTGTGGTGTTGTTGGGAGCCTCCAATTTGGTTGTGGAGAGAGAGCCCCAACCTTCTTTGTAAAGATCCGGTTGCCGCCTTCAAGGGCACCACTAGTAGAATCACGGCATCTCACATTGTGTTAGGACGTGAGGAGAATACGGTGGCCCTATTGACTTCTAGGGGAGCATTGTGCCTCCACACCGCTCCAACGGAGACGTACTTCCTCTCAAAGGGAAGGAACTTCGGTAACTCATCCTCGTCTCCTCTGGTTCCACCTGTGGTTATCTCTTACCTTTACTTTGTGCAAACTTTATTTGTGTTGTATCCCTTGCTTGTTGTTGTTAGCATCATATAGGTTGCTCACCTAGTTGCATATCTAGACAACCTATTTGTTGCTAACCCTAATTTGTTAAAAAAGGATAAAAATGGTAGTTACCTATTCACCCCCCCTTCCCCTCTAGTCAACTATATCGATCATTTCAATAAGAGAAGATGGTATAAAAGTAAAATAAAAAGTTTTGAAATAGTCATGTAAAAACAAATTTTTCATGGCATACACAAAATAATTTATCCAAAAAATCTAATTTGCCATGGTATGTTGGCAAACCAAAATCTGCCATGCTACAAAAATTGTGCAACAAAAACTCCAATTGGAGTATATTTAGTTGGTATGGGAAATAATAAATTTTATTGCCAAGGCAATAAAAAGATCTTCTTTTGCCATGGCAAATGTAGTCAAAAAAGTTGTAGATGAGGCATGAAAAAATAGCAATTTGTTTTCCAACAAACATTTCAAAAATTGCCATAGGAACACAAAAGTTAAGGATATTTAGTTGCCATGGCGAAATTGAGAACTTAATTGCTAAAGACAACAAAAAGATGTTGATAGCCATGGAAAACATTGGAAAAAATGTAAATAAGACATGCCAAAATTACCAAAATAAATATTAAAAAATATTTCAAATTTGCCATGGGAACACATGTTATTATGCCATCATCAAAAAAGGAAATGAATAATTGAGGTATATTTAATCGGCATGGCCGAACATGAATTTAAATTATGAAAAGGTATTACAAAGGATCTTGCTTGCCATGGAAAATGTAGGATAAAATTTAGATGAGACATGGCAAAATTAGTTTCATTTTGGACATGGACATGTCCAAAATTACCACGTGTCATGAAACCAAATTGCCATGCGCCATGAAACCAAATCACCATGGATCGTCAAAAATGTAGATGAGACTTGGCAAAATCTTGTTTTCCTACCTTTGGACATGGACATGGCAAAGGAAACCAAAATTGCCATGTGTCATCAAAGTTCACATTGGCTCGTTCAAACTCGGACAAATGAAATTTGTCATAATTTTTCATGTCTATATAATGGTGAAAGGTAGGAAAATCATAGATGAGTGGATTATTTTTTGACAAGGGTCATGGCGAAAAAAATATGTTCAAGAAAATAATATGCCATTGTATCTACAAATACATGGTAAAAGGGAAAATTACAATAAAAATGCCATGATAAATACATTTTTCTTGCCATGGTCCAACTCAGAAACAGAATACCTACATTTTTCATGTGAAAATGATAACAATATATTAAAAAAATCATCATTTGGGACAGAAACAATGTCCTAATATTTTTTACCATGCAAATGTAGTACAAAAGTGTTGGGAATTTATTGTCTGGTAATTACTAAATTCAAAAACATGGATTGTTGTATAGAACAACAAAACCCTACATTTCATGTGTGACCATCATAAACAATTATCTAAATTTGCCATGATTTAGGATAAATTTTCAAAAAAATTGTCATGTGAATGAACTAAAAAAATGTAAATTTTCCATGTTATAAGAATTTTTATTCCAAAAAATTGTCTTGCCACCACCATACAACATGTTAATTCACATGGCAAAATAGCCAGGATAGGAAATTGCCATAGAAGTAAATAGCAAACAATTTCTTAAGTCGCCATGCTTAATCTGGTCACAGTCAACCTACAAATCGAATGGAAAACACACACACGATTTACTTCATTACAAACCATATGAACAAAAAGGAAAGTTAAAAAAAATACCATTTCGTATAATAGGGTCTTTATCCTCGGTATAAGAGGATTAACCGAACTAACATAGTTTATTTATAAGGGTGTTATTGATGAAATTAGCAATTGAGTGGGTCTTGCTAACTTTTGTATAGGAGAAGAAATTAAATATGTAAGGGGAGGTCGAATCTCATCTTATTAATTTTTTCTGTTATGTATATATGTTTTTCTTTCTTAAGTTAACGAATTTACAACAAGTCTCATACAAAAATAACTATCCCATGCCTTTCTACGATCTCTCCATATCCTCGTCACATAAAGTAATTATTGTATAATAGTTTAATTTTTCATGATTTTTTCCATTCTTGTGTGTGTATCATTTGGTGAAACTAATCCCCCGCAACATGTATGATTTGGTTGGTGAAACTCATCCCCCGCAACGCCTGCGTCTCGCGACACGAGGGAACCGTAGCCACCGTCGCTAGCTTCCTTCTCCCTCCGCATCGCCGCCCTTGAAGGGCTTGTCAGCGATAGCACGGCGCTCCAGGATGATGGCGGCATGCAGCTCCGACCCTGGTGCACTGTGGCACCCCCTCCCCCTCCACCGCGGATCCGATCTAGCGAAGTTCGGGTCTTCCTCCCTCCGATGTTGTGTCCTCCGTCCTGCTCGACATGGTGGCATGGCCTCAACCTAGTTCGAGTCTTCCTTCCTTCTACTGTTGTGTCCTCCGGCCGGCCCGACATGGTGGTATGGCCTCAACCTGCTCCTCCCCGGCCGCCCCTCGACAACACGCCCTTTTCCTCCCGTGTTGCTGCTGCTGCTTATTGGGCAAAGCCCTTGGGGTGGGCTGGTGCGGCCAGAAGAGCCGAGGTTTTGACCACCTCATATTCACCTCACATATGAATTGCATATGAAGTGTGCCGGACAATCCAAACATTTAGGATGGGTTTGGTGTTTGCATATGAAGGGTGTCGGACAGCCCAAACATTTGAGATGTTGCATATGAAGTGTGTCGGACAACCCAAACATTTAAGATAAGTTTGATGTTGCATATGAAGGATGCCGGACAGCCCAAACATTTGGGATGGGTTTGGTTGGTCCGATTTCCCGGCATTTTTAACTCACGCCAGAAGGGAAGTGGTGGGTCCGGTTGTAGATGCCCATATGACAAATCAAACAACCCAGTAAACCCTACCCAATGATCAGTGCTTTGCGCATCCTGACTGACACCAACTTTAGTTCGATGGATATATACTACGGTCGAGAATGCAATAAGATTATTCACTTTTCAGGTGAGATAGACCCCAATCTCTCACGTCTCCTGTGGCCCTAAGGCCATGGATGGCGCGCGGTGGATCCCATCCCTTGCCGGTGGGAGGGCTCCGTTTTTAGGTGCTTCTTCAAGTTTTGTAAGGGTTTATGTCCTGCTCAAGAGACGAGACGGTGGCGGCTTATTGAAGATGGAATAAGATTTTCCCCACCTAGCCCCCGTCCCAATGGTGTATCTAGCAGTTTCGACGTGTGAAAGTGTCTCCGACGGATCTCGCGAGATTTGATTGGTGGTTGCCTTTGGTGAATCAGCTCGGATCCGGTCTTTGTTCTTCTTTGTTCATGTATCTTCAGGTTGAATCCTTCCGATCTAAAATTATCTTTCATCGACGGCGGTTACTGTTCTGAGGCGTTGGTCCTATGGACCTTAGCACAACGACTTCCCGACTGTCTACTACAACAAGTTGTGCCCGGCTCCGGCGAGAGAGCGGCGATGACGGCGGCGCGCCTTCAGCTCACTTCAGTGCTTGTAATCGTCGCTAGGTGGTCTATGAATCTGGATGTAAATTTTTTTATTTCTGGTGTTCGTTGTACTGCCATGTTTGAAGATGAATAGATCGACAGTTTCCCGCAAAAAAAGAGAGTAGAAATTAAAGGAATTAAGCTGCATCCGAAGAAAAGGCAGCAAAGTAGCAGAACGAGAACATCATACGAGATACACCGACAGTCCGGTTGCATCAGTGAAGACACAAGATAAGGTACAGATAGTTACATATGCCCCTGGATTAACTAACTGTTAGCCTTTCTCGGAGACAGTGGCTCCAGAACAAAGGTAAATTGTTAGAGAAAGCATATGTGCATAGTCAAAGGAGAATAAAACAACATCGGGAAAGCTTTAAGCTTATGCTAAAAGGCTACACAGCTACATCGCACAAATGCTTCTAGCAGGCAGCAAATGTACCACGCCAAGAGCCTCTGTATTTTTGCACCAGAGCTGCTCCTTTCTCTGCAGAAGCTGCACAACCATATATCATGAGGTGAACATCTTACTTGACTAAACTGGATTGAAATGAACCAGCCAACCAATAAGTAGTTTGGTTTGGTCCAAATAAATTAATAAGTAGACAATCGAAAAGTATGCTACATGTTCGACTCAATGGAAAATGGCTTAAGACTTGCTAAACTCAAGACTTCAAGACTCCACAGAATCGTGATACACAACAATATTTTATTTTTCTTAAGACGGCAACTAATCGGGAAGAAGGAAATCTGGAAGATTAGTATAACAACTCCTAACTTGATTAATTTGCTTTGTACGACTATACGTTCCTTCAACCATCTCTGTATAATAAACAGCTGAATGCAACCCCATCCTTCTGCTATATCGATTACCAGAAGATTGAATTCCGGCAGCACGGCCAACATAATTCTGATATCTTCTTTTTTTTTTTAGAAAGAATTCTGATATCTTCCCATGGGCTATACTGTTAGCTATCTACGCACATAATTCTGATATCTTCTCTTCTAAATTCCAGTTCTCAGTTTTTATCTCTAGCGTCTGCTGTTTTGGTCAAGTAGTAGAATAGAACTGAACTGTAAAACCTATCACTCTCATCAAAAGATTCGTCCTCCTCACGGATTACACATACTAGGCACCAGCATGCGCTGTATAGATACAACACGACGCTGCTACCTAGTGTCCAGTTGCTCAAGCAGTTCGCCGTGGGATGCAGGTATGCGACACACTGAAATTTCACCAGGCCAGCAGTGGAATTATGCGCTAAACTGTACCCGGTCTTGGATTTTCTAAGTAAAAACAGAGCACAGTGGCATTTATCTGAAACGGGTCCTAAATTACCACACGCAAGTACATGATTCTACATCGCTCGCAAGAAGGATTAGGAATGAGGAATCGGTGACCAACCAGGAGTACTTGTCGCAGGCGCAGCCGCGGGCGGCGGCGGCGGAGGCGGCTCCTGAGGTTCTGAGACCAGCGGCGCGTACATATAGGAGTCGGACGCGAGGTACTCGGCGATCGCCTTGGCGAGTCCCGGGCCAGCCGCCACCTTGCGCCGCCGCTTCCCTGCCGCCGGCTTCGTCCGGGCGCCGAGCAGATCCTTCTTCTCCATGGATATCGCTCGCTCTAGTTGTTGGGTTTGGGGGGCTCCTTCGTGCAGAGGTTTTGCGGAGTGAGTGGGTTTGGATTTTGGATCGGTGGAGCGAAGCGGTGGGAGAGTAGAGTAGGTGGAGGAAAGGGGGTTTCAACGTGGCGGCTCTGGAGGCTTCCGTGAGCCACCGGGGCGACGCGTGGAGCTGGGGCGGTGCCCTTTGGTCGAGCGTGGTGGACATCTGGACTGGAGCCAAACGGTCGTGTAGAACTTCTGGACACGCCCGCGCTGTTTGGATTGATGTTGCTTGGGTTAGGCCGGTGGTAGTATCACATTAGTGACGCAACATATTATTTTTCTTAAAATTAGTACAGACGCAAATGCTTATACATACGAGCATACACTCATCCTTATAAACGCATACACGCACACCCTATCTCTATGAGTACCTTCGAGAGACTGAGACCGTATATCATCTTGAGATTTATGAAGTCACCATAGGCGCCTCGTCATCGACGGGAACGTCTCCTTCCACTGAAAACGCATCGCCATCACTGTTCCTCTAACTATCCAACCACAGATTGGTTCGCAGTGACACAACATATCAAAAAGTAGAAGAAAATTACAGGAAAATTGTGTACGGAACTTTGTGTAGCATCTCATGAATATAGTATCGACTAAGATTTTTTTAAGTTTTAGTCAATTGAGATTTAGCAATTCTAACCATAAGCTAGTATATGATGCTAGACTAGTATTTTAGATGTGCTTATCTAGAGTAGTACTACCTCTGTCCTGGTTTATTGGTCCCCATCATATTCTGTGCCAAATTTTGACCATAAATTTAACTAACAAAATGTTCATGCATGTCACCAAAAGTTATATCATTGAAAACTATGTTCAAATACAAATCCAGCGATATAATTCTTTTAACATGCATTAACATTTTGTGTTAAATATTACGTTAAAATTTGGTACAAATTTCAAAGTGGACCAATAAATCAGGGCGGAGGTAGTAGTACATTATTTATTATGATACGGTGCTCAATTTTTTTATTTAATTCTATGTCACATTATGAAAATTGTCTAGTTGACATGCATGATACTAGGTATGATATTTTCATCATAGGTAGACTTAGTCTTCTGTTCAAGGGGCTCTTTATTATATTTGGCGATCTTTGCTGAGAGGGAGGTCCCAAAAAGCTTGCCCTATTCATGAGTAAATATTTCATATTAGCCTCATTAGATTTTTGATCTTCCTCTGTATATCCAGACAATAGATAGAAAGATAAACTGGATAATTCTGGAGCTACAAAGATGGTTATTATACTAATTAGCAACACATAAAAACATTCCCCTTAGAGAAGCCATCAACCGTCTGATGAAAAGCACGGATCTCAAAGCACATGAAGTAGCAACGTCATGTTTTTTACGTTCGTTTGTGGGCTTCATCGACGCAAACATGTTGACGAATCTACACCAACCTTATCACTTCACAATCGTTCTCTCCCCCTTCCCCAATTTCCATTTTGTGAGACGAAAGCGGCGAGATGAGAGTGTGAGACCACTCCTCACTTATATCATCGATGGGCTGCACCGAGGGCGGCATGCTAGACGGCGTGTTGGCGGAGTTGGTTTGGGCACGGGGGGTGGCGCACTGGTGTTGCCGCTGTTGATTTCAGCAACGAGGCGGATTGCGTTGACGGGTGCGTGCGGTAGTCGCGGCGGCGAGGCTCCTCACTGCTTTGCTCGCGACGGTGGTGGCGGGCATGGCGGTGAAGCTCGATTTTGGACGAGCTGGACGCGGCGGTTCCCTAGTCGTGGACGAAGAGGATGATGTGGCGCCGTCGGGGGCGGAAGGGCATGCGGAGGCCAAGCGCGTTTTGCGGGTCCACTCTCTCCTTCTCCATCTCCCTCCCCTACCTATCTCTATCCTTCCTCTCCCTCTCTTTCTGCTCATCTTCCCTCTCTCCCTCATTCGGTTAGTCCCGGAGGCCGAGCGCCATGGCCGCATCAGTGAGCTCCTGGACATCGTTGTGGTAGCCTCCTAACATGCTTGTAACGAAAACTTAATTATATTTTTTTTGGCTGAATTGGGATGAGAAAATTGATGCATGTTTGAAGATTTTTTTTGTTAAGAATATATAGCATTTTTGTGTTCATATTGCCTAGCAATTCCTTTAGCCCTCATTTGGTAGTTTCAGTCCTCGGTGATTTGTGGTTATGCATTTGATAGTTTGTTTCAAACTTCATGGCAAAATTGTCACCACCATGCAGGAGAGGCGCATCAGTTTTTATGAACAACTCAAATGAAGAAACATTGTGGTTAGTACTTAGCACTAGGGCACATGGCAATTATAGCAAGATAAATGTAAAGCACGTGACAAAACATGAACCGTATCTACCTAGATGTCAAGATTCACCATCCATAAGCATGCCCGTTTTGTTTATTTTAATGTGTCCCATGGCATTGGCAATTTGTTCAATTTAACAATGTGTCCCATGGCATTTTAGCGTTTGTCCCCATGTCAAAAATATATTGTAGGAACATTTTCGTGGAGAATATAACAATTATACTGTATTCCCTCTGTTTCAGAATATAAGGTGTATCAATTTTCGTGCAAGTCAAATGTGTCTATGTTTGACCATGATTGTAGAACAAAGTATCAATATTTGGGATATAAAATAAATAAAATGTGAAAATTCTTTTCATGATAGATCTAATGATACAAATTTTGTATTATATATGTTAACACTTTTTCTCTAAAAAGTTGATCGAACATGTGCTGCTTTGACTTTTGAAAAACCTAATACATCTTATATTTTGAAACGGAAGGAGTGTATAACATCCAATTCCTTTTTCTTTTTTTAATTCTTAGCATGTTTTTGTAGAATCAATCCCCTAAATTTTGATATGTTCCCATAGAAATAGTTGCCATCTTTTCTGAAAGAAACAAATCCCCTAATGCTACTTTAGTGTGTACATTGTAGTTTTTTTTTCCCAAAATTTACCATATGTTCATTAGAGAACAAGTTCCTAAATTTGTCATGTATTTTTTTATCATAGGTAGCATGAAATTGTTATCTTCCGGACCATGGGAAAATTATTTATAAGACAATGGTAGTTTCATCATATGCAGCACGGAAATTTAATCTACTTCGGACCATGGCATTTTTATCATATGTAGCATGGCATATTTAAAAAGTAGACCCTTGAATTATCATTTGTAGCATGAAATTTTTAAAATTAGACCATGGCATTTATATCGTAGGTAGCATGGCATTTTAAATAGTTAGACCATGTCATTTTATCATTTGTACTATGGCATTTTTTATTTAATTAGACCATGACTTTTTTTATAATTTTTGTAGCATGACTTTTTTTTATTAATTAGACCATGGCATTTTATTAAATAGACCATGACATTTTTAATAATTAGACCATGACATTTTTATCATTTGTAGCATGACATTTTTATTTAATTAGACTGTGGTATTTTTGTATCATTTTGTAGCATGGCATTTTTTATTTAATTAGACCATTGTAGTTTTATCATTTTGTAGACCATGGCATTTTTATTAAATAGACCTCGGCATTTTTGCCATGACCCTTAATTGAAAATGTTCTAGGGACCATGGAAATTTTGTTGTAAATTGTCACGACATTTTTCTAAAATGTTCTAGGAACCACGACATAATTTTAGAGAAACTTTTGTATTTAGTTCTCATGGCAATTGCTTTTTGATTTTTGCTTACTTCACATGGCATTTTAAATAGAGAAACCTTTTGTAATTACTTCATATGTTTTTCCCACAATCATGGCAAATTTAAAGATTGTGCGTTCTTATTTTTTGTAGTCATATGGTATTTTTGCATGTTACCTATAATGGCAAAAATATGTGTATTTTTCTCCTGTTTAAAGTTTTTTCCATGTGTTTTTTCTAAAAAACTAGTTTTTGTGATATGTCATGTCATTTTTATATCCGCATCATGGCATTCATTTTTAAGGCCTGGTATTTTTTTACTCCCACTCGGACTTGGGCTTTTTTCAGTCCATTTATGTTTGGCTTCCATACAAAGAGGGGGGCACGTTGGAAGAATTTCATAGCAAACTAAAAGATACGCCGACTCCTACACTCATGGGCGAACGTCTCGTTCGCGTTGGCGTTCCCCTGTGGGGAATGTCAGCTAGATATTCATGTCCTTATTATTAGATGGTCCCAATAAATAATTATTGGAAGAGATTTATTGAAGATTATGTTGGAGGCATCGTTTAATAATCCTAAAAATTTTGCTCGCATTTGTCAGCTTCTTCCTTCCTTCACGTTAAAGCTTGCTGGAGAACTTGCCGGAGAATCTATCTTAGAGGGAGTCATGGCCCATTATCTATCTTAGGGAGGAGACATGGTCCCATTATCTATCTTAGGGGGTTGGGATACAGGGGATTGCGGGAGTTGTTTTTCAATCCGGCGGGGCTTAAAGTGATGGCTGGGGCGGCGACTAGCACGGCGGTGGGGAGGTAGAGGGGAGGGCGGGCGGCGTTGGGGCAGGCGGTTAGGCCTCGACTGACCGGCGGCTTCGCATGGAAGAAGAAGCCGGAGGTAGAAGATGAACAACGCGCGATTCGTTTTCAACCGTTGGATAAAAGTCTAAAGGTTCTAGTACAAAGTTACTGATTGACTTATATTTGCAGGTACCTGATTTATAGTCGGTCCCGTAATCCAATTATGCACGCACGTGCTGTCACGGACTTAGATTTTGTATGAGGCAATTCCGCTCTTTTTTTGCTTTCTTGGGCTGAGCAAGCCATGTCATACTAATTGACTACTCACAGCCAAACCAACTTATGATCGAATGGTTAGGATAACAATGATATTTTTATCTACCAGAGTTTAAGTATTAGACTTGATATTGATGTTTTTATTTTCTAAATTTATTTCAGGCCTTTTAGCGATGTGCGTTCATTGACAGGAGATTTTTTTCATCGACTATGAAGACGTTTTGACGATTTTATCAATTTTAGACTAGCCATAATGGATAGTAACATAGATTAGTAACATGCATATGTTACTACCTCTATAGTGGGAAGTAACATATGTATGGAACACTTCATTTATTAGGCTATAGACACATCTTATTTTGATATGTGTGATGTTACTCATACTAGTAGTTTATTGCATGTCATATCATCTATTTAACCTAGATATATGTAATGTTATTATCTATATTACTCACGCTATAGATAGTTTTAAAAATAATATACCGGCTCAATCTTTTAGAGTTGCTCGTAAGGACAGTATGTTCGTGTATGTTATAGAAGTGAGTGCGCGTGCGTATGTACTATAAGACTAGAAAAACTGACGCACTCACGGGTCGCAACACCAGAAACAAAAAATACTTGTACAACCAAAAGAAAACAAAAACACGAACACAAAATCTCAGCGCGATGGCAAACGACGAGCGCGGCGCCGGCGAGCGTGGAGCGGCGGAGGACAGCGTCGTGTGGAGGGAGGAGGCGGGGAAGTTCGAGACGCCCGACGGCGAGGCCTTCCTCCGGTACCGCCTCGTCGCCCAGCCGCGCGCCTCCTCCGGCCGCGGCGGCGCGTCCCCGGCGGCGATGAACATGGTGCACACGTACGTGCCCGGGAGCAAGCGCGGGCAGGGGCTCGCCGCGCGCCTGTGCGACGCCGCCTTCGCCCACGCGCGGCGCCACGGCATGCGCGTCATCCCCACCTGCTCCTACATCTCGGTACGGTCACCCCTCTTCCCTTTCCTCTGCCCCCGAAGACCAAATAAGCTCTTGCTCTATCTGCCCCCAAAACAATTGAAGGCTCTATTTGTGGTCTATTTGTGTCTTAGTTTTTTTTTTCTTCTTGTTGCTGTATTATATATTTATGAGAGTTTAGATATGACATCTTAAAAAACATCTAGATGTGAATTAGTCAAACTGAAAATTGAAACGGGGTCGTGATTGATTTCTCGGTAGCGATAAGCAAAATAGAAATCCTGATTATAAGTGTTCTCGCGTAGACTTGCGATTCGAGATTTAGGGGATTTGATCTTTTTCAGGTGAGCATTTTTATCTGGGCCATAACTTCAGCTACAGCTCTGCTCTGTCCACATGAACATTCTATTCGAAGATCTCCATTTTCGAGCTAATTGTCCTTCGGCTCGTCTCAAAACAAGTTGTTGAACTGCTTGGGAGCTGCAATCTGCAATCGTCTCAACATTTTTATTCTTCGGGCTGTTGCTGACCCTGACGCCTGTTCCCTGAACTGCAGGACACGTACCTCCCTCGCAATCCGGCGTGGAACGATCTTGTCTACAAGGCTGACGAGCCCAAACGCAGCAGCACCAGCAGTAGCATGTAGAACAAGTAAATCCTGTGCTCACCTCAAAAGCTGTGGGTGTGCACAACTGCTATGTTAGTGTATCACTGAATAATCAGTTGCCCAATTGATCAACCATGGCGACGCGCCCCTTGTAAGCCCTACGTCGCTGCGACTATTGAGCTTAAGATTCATGGCATTCATGTAAAAGCATCAAGCGGTCGATGTTAGGACATTGATGCTGAACGCAAAACAGGTCTTCGTTTTCATCCGTGTACAAGCATCGGTACACCGGAAACACATATCGGCGGATGCTTTCATGGTTCAGGCCCAAGTTTCATGATATTTTCGACGGACAACCACACACACACACACATATTCGGCAGCGAAATAGTGTTCAGATTCACGGAAATACTGAAACATGTCAAAACTATAAAACAGTCTGCTGTGGTTTTCACATGATATCATTTGCCAGCCACGAGAATTATGCAATACTACAAGGGATACATGTAATTATGCATAACTTTGTAGAGACACCCTGATACCATTTGCCAGACTTGAGAATTGTGGAATACTGCAAATGATACCCATAATTATACATAACTCGGTTGTTACACAAGGGTGCCTCCACCCGTTTCGATATGGTGTTTATTTTCTGGCCCACTTTATACCAGGAACATACATAGCATATACTCGTATAATACAACATGCCTTCAACCCGAAAAGGAAACAAGACAAGTACTGTGTATGTACATATCGTTCCAACATGAACAAGGTACGGAACGAAATAAGCCGGTCCTCTACATCCGCATCATAATATCAGCCTGTGATGAGATTATCGACCATCTCCATTACCAATCATCGTGGTTGCCTTTAGGAGGTGCTGCTCACCCAGGGACAAAGTAATCCATCTTCTCCACCGGCAGGTTTAGCACTGAAGTATCAGCCTGAAAAAAGCAAGTCTTCAGTTAGTTATATTCACTATGCCTGGCATAGAAATTCAGATCACACAAGGTCCAGCTAGCCGCTCCAGTGACAAATGAATAGCATAATCCACTTAGTCATAGATCATATGGCATACCTCCTCAAATGGAACAAACACAAAGGGAGTCAAACCCCTGCTGTGGGAAACAGCAGGCACATCTGGGTCATGCGTCTCGTTCTCCTCCCAGTCCTCAACAAGTTCAAGTATGTTGCCTTTCCAGTTTCCCAGTTCGGTCCCATTCACCCCGGTGGTTAGGATCTTTAAGACATCCAACCTGTTATTTGCGCCAATTGTAGTGCCTCTAACCCTGCGGAATGTTAGTGCAAAATTAGGTAAGGCGGTCAGTACCAACACCAATAAAGAAATTCAAGTCAAAATACCTAAAGACCCATAGAGAAATTCAAGTCAAAATACCTAAGGCGCATCCTAACAAGTGTGTACCGATGCCCAGGATATAGGAGTGCCATTTCTATCTGCATGCAAGAAAGAGAAGCTAATGTTAGCAAGTGATGGTGCCATGTGGGGCCAGCCCTATAGGCGTAAGGGACCTGCACGGGCCGGCCCTGCACCTGCCTAAAGATATGTCCTAGTTTAATTACAGTCTTTTTAGATTAGGAGTCTGGGTATTAGTTGGAAAGGTTTAGTCCCGAAGAAGGTTACCCTGCCAACACCCAATTGTAATAGGAGTCTTAGTCTGGTCTTGTAATTAGGCTATACATAGCCAGCCCTTGGATCAATAAACGCAAGCAGAATATCCTACAACCTCTCCTCCCTTGCTCCTGCGCCACGGCGCCCCTCCTCACCCCCTTCTCCAACCATAGGCAAGCGAGGGCCTCGCCCTCGTCCTCCTACCAACCACGACTACAACCTGCGCGGCAATCAGCCGGGCCGTGACAACTTGGTATCAGCTTCCTCCTTGATCCCAGCGGCCATGTCTCCGCCACCGCCGCCGGCGCCTCTACCGCAAACCCTAGCAGACCTCGCGACCAAACAGCACGAGGATCATGAGGCCGTGGTCGCCACTTTGAACAGCCTCTCGGAGGAGAACCACACTGCTCGGACAGAGCGCGCCGAGGACCGCGCCACCCTCGTCCATCGCCGCGACACTCAAAACCCTCCAGGACCAGCTGGCGGACACGTCACAGCAGCAGCGCGCGCAGAACCTGGCCCTCCTTCGGCTGGAAGGCAAGGGCACGCCTCAATTGGGTGGTACCGGGTTCCTGCGGCCCCCAGATGCGCCATGCCGCCATCCCACACCGGGGCCCCGGCCGATCCAGGGGATAGGGCTCCGCGCCTCTACAAGATTGATTTTCCCCTCTTTGACGGGGCCAGCGATCCACGGCCGTGGCTGACACGTTGCAATCTCTTCTTCCTCGGGCAGAGTCGGATAAGACTTGGCTCGCCTCATACCACCTCACCGATGTCGCCGCATTATGGTATGGCCACCTCGAGACTAAGCTGGGCCAGCGGCCGTCCTGGACCGAGTTTCAAAAACTGATCGCCAACCACTTCGGACCGCCGACCCGCGCCAACCCCTTTGGCGAGCTGATCTCCACCCGCCGCTCCGGCACCTTGGCAGAATACTCCAAGCGCTTTCTAGAGAATCTCTCTCGGGTGCGCCCCATTGCTGACGACGATGAGCGGGATATCTTCACCAACAACTTGGGCGAGCCTATGAAAACTCAGGTCGAGATGCTGAAACCGGCGACTTTGGACGCAGCAATGGACTTAGCAATCTCCTTTGAGCACCTCAATACTGTCACCAGCACCGCGACCACTCCGGGCCGGCCCAACCGTCCACTCCGCCCCATGGCTGCACCTACTTCGGCCTTGCCGGACTCCTCCAACTCCACGCCCGCGCTCATCTTTAAGCGACTCACGCCCGCCGAGATGGATGAACGGCGCGCTAAGGGTCTCTGCTTCAATTGTGACGAGAAGTTCGCGCGGGGCCATCGCTGCTGAAAGTGCAAGTATCACTTAGATTATATTTTGGTGTGATGACAATGTGGTTAGTGGAACTAATGTTGGTTGCTAAAGTTTATCTCAGGACGTTGGTTCCAAGGTGTCCATTGATGGAGGTGTGCGACCCCCCAGTCCAAAAAGATCAAAGGCGTGGTTACCGGCGACTCGAAGGTTTTTCGTTTTGGTTCGATTTGAGTCGTAGGTGAAACCGCACTATCAAGAGGGGTCTTTGTGGAATTGGTGTCGTGTGGGAATGCCTCCAAGACAGATACACCAGCCCTCCTACACCTCCTCAGATATTCCACTTCTTGTGTGCTTTGCCGTGGTGTCCTGTGATGGTTCATTAGAAATCTTCTGGACACCCCGTGTGCACGGGGTCTCTGACCCCGTGTGCACGGGGTAGTCAGAATATTTCTGGACACCCCGTGCGCACGGGGCTGACTTGGCCCGTGCGCACGGGGTACCTCGAAACTCACTGGACACCCCGTGCGCACGGGGCTGACTTGGCCCGTGCGCACGGGGTCCAACGGGCAGAAATCCCCTCCCGGCCAAGAACACTATATAAGCCCCCTTCTTCCTCCTCCATCCTTTAACCCTAATGTCTTGTTGAGCTCCTCCATTGCTACACCCCATTTTGCTCACTACTCTCAATCCCTCCACCCAATCTTGTTGAAACTTTGGGGATTGGGAGAGCAAGACCCGATCTACACTTTGACCAAACCAAATCGCATTCCCCGCAACATTCATCCACCATGACTTGTTACTCTTGGAGCTTGGGCTCCTAGGCGGTTAGAGGTTCCTCCGGAAGCTTCCTTGCTTGTGGTGTGCTCCAGAGAAGTTTGTAAAGGTGTGGTGGTCGCCTTCAAGACCAACCCCGAGTGATTCGAGGCTCATCCGTTGGGGGTGACTCGAAGGAGATTACGGTGAGCCTTCGGTGGCGTTCCGCAAGCTTTGGCTCCGGCACCGCTCCAAACGGAGAGTAGCTCTTCCCCAAGGAAGAGTGAACTTCGGGATAAAATCCGCGTCCTCGTCTCACTTGTGGTTAATCCTTTCCCGCACTTTACTTAGCCTTGTATGCTTGTTGGCTTGCTAATTAGTTTGTTGCCTAGCATATTTAGCTTAGAGCTTGCTTGTCATATAGGTTGTGTTCACCTAGTTGCATATCTAGTGAACCCTTTTTATCCGCTAAGCCTTAAAATTGACAAGAAAGAGTAAAATTTGTAGTCTCCTATTCACCCCCCCCCCCCCTCTAGTCGACCGTATCGATCCTTTCAGCTGCAAACGGCTGTTCTATATTCAATCCGCCGACGCCGAAGAGGAGCAGTTTGAGGATTTCCAGGAAGCACAAATCTCACTCTTGGCTGTTACCGGAATTCCCACCAGCGACACAATGCAGGTCACTCTTCGCATCGGGGACCGTGACTTGGTCGCCTTGCTTGATTCAGGCAGCACTCATAACTTCATCCACGAAGAGTTGGCCACCATCGTCGGGCTGCCTTTCTCCTCCAATCATCGTTTGGGAGTCACGGTCGCTAATGGCGATAAGGTGACCTGTCAAAGACTCCTTCAGCAGGCTGCGATCACCATTGACAAGGAGCGTTTCGTTGTTGATCTGCATGCCATTCCATTGGGCGGGTTCGACATTGTCCTCGGTACACGATTCCTCAAAACTCTTGGGCCAATTCTCTAGGATTTCACCACGCAGTGGATGTCGTTTTGGCACTCGGATCACCGTGTGGAGTGGTCGGGCCTCGGCTCCCTCGGACGTCCTGCCCACCTACACGCGTGCGAAGGCAAGGAACTTCTGGACAGCCTGCTGGCCACTTTCACCGATGTTTTCGCCGACCCACAGGGCCTGCCGCCGCAGCGCGCACATGACCATCATATTCATCTTATTCCTGGGACACCGCCGGTTGCTGTCCGTCCCTACCGCTACCCAACGATTCAAAAAGATGAACTAGAGCGCCAATGTTCAGAGATGCTAGCTCGCGGTCTGATCCGTCCTAGTTCTTCTGCATTTTCATCCCCCGTTCTACTCGTCAGAAAGGCCGACGAGACTTGGCGTTTCTGTATCGACTACCGTGGTCTCAACCTTGTCACCATCAAGGGCAAGTTTCCAATTCCTGTTGTCGATGAACTTCTGGATGAACTCAAGGGCGCCCGCTTTTTCACCAAACTGGATCTCCGGTCGGGTTACCACCAGATTCGGATGGCCCCTGAGGATATCCACAAGACGGCCTTCCGCACACATGAGGGCCTCTTTGAGTTTGTAGTGATGGCCTTTGGTTTGACAAATGCCCCAGCGACGTTCCAAGCACTCATGAACGACGTCCTCCGTCCCTACCTTCGTCGGTTTGTGCTTGTGTTCTTCGATGATATCTTGATCTACAGCTCGTCCTGGTCAGATCACCTACGTCATGTCAAGCTCGTTTTGGAGGCTATGCGCACACATCAACTGTTTCTCAAGCGCTCCAAGTGTTCCTTTGGGGAGGAAACCATGGCTTATCTGGGACACATCATCTCCGCTGCAGGAGTTGCCATGGACAGCGACAAGGTTCTTGCCGTGGTAGACTGGCCGGTTCCGCGCACCATCCGTGTTGTGCGTGGTTTCTTAGGACTGGCAGGATACTACCGCAAGTTCATCCGGGATTTTGGCACCATTGCAGCTCCCCTCACGGCACTCCTCAAGAAAGACGGATTTCTTTGGACGCCTGCAGCGACTATTGCCTTTGAAGCCCTCAAGAAAGCTCTTACCACAGCCCTGTGCTTCAGCTGCCGGATTTTGCTGTTTCATTCATTGTGGAGTGTGATGCATCTGGATCTGGTTTCGGGGCAGTCCTGCATCAAGGTGGCGGCCCCATTGCCTATTTCAGCAAAACCATCGCTCCGCGTCATGCTTCTCTCGCCGCTTATGAGCAGGAGCTCATTGGTCTGGTGCACGCCGTGCGCCACTGGCGGCCCTATCTTTGGGGACGTGCGTTCGTCGTCAAAACTGACCACTACAGCCTAAAGTTTTTGCTGGACCAACGCCTCGCTACCATTCCACAACATCATTGGGTGGGCAAACTGTTGGGGTTCGACTTCACGGTGGAATATAAACCAGGTCGCCAAAACATCGTCGCCGATGCTCTTTCTCGCCGTGATGCTCCTGCCGGCCAGGCACTCGCCATATCCGGGCCTTCTTTTGATCTGTTTGAAGCTCTCCGTCAGGCTGCACACACGGACCCGGCGCTTGTCACTTTCCGGGAACAACTAGAATCTGGTGAGTTAGGACAGCCTTGGCCTCTTGTTGATGGTGTTGTTACCTTCCAACAGCGGGCTTATGTACCACCCGCGTCGCCGCTGCTCGGGGAGGTCCTGGCTGCAGCCCATGATGCGGGCCATGAAGGTATCCAGAAGTCACTTCATCGTCTTCGCCGGGATTTCCATCTGCCGCAAGCAAGGGCCGCACTTCAGCAGTATATTCATGCTTGTCAGGTTTGTCAACGCAACAAGACGGAGCAGCTTCATCCAGCCGGCTTATTGCAGCCCTTGACAGTGCCCTCTCGTGTCTGGGAAGACATATCCATGGATTTCATTGAGGCACTTCCGAAGGTGGGCGGCAAAAGTGTGATACTGACCGTTGTGGACCGTTTCTCCAAGTATGCGCATTTCATCCCCTTGGCGCATCCGTACACTGCGGAGTCTGTTGCTAAAGCCTTCTTCTCCAACATTGTCCGACTTCATGGGTTTCCCACATCCATCGTTTCGGACAGGGATGTGGTTTTCACTTCGGGCTTTTGGAAGGCTCTGTTTGCCGCCGCGGGGACACGCTTGCACATGAGTTCGGCCTTCCATCCGCAGTCTGATGGGCAATCTGAGGCTGTCAATCGCGTCATCACCATGTACCTCCGTTGCATAACTGGGGATCGCCCACGGCAGTGGCTCCAATGGTTGCCTTGGGCAGAGTACTGCTACAACACTTCGTACCACTCAGCGTTGAAGGACACGCCTTTCAGGGTGGTTTATGGACGGGATCCCCCCTCATTCCGGGACTATACGCCGGGCGAGATTCGCAATCAGGCGGTGGAACGGCAGATCGTCGACCGCGATCAGTTCTTACACGACATCCGTGAGCGTCTCCTTCAGGCAGCACAACAGTACAAGCATTACTATGATGATAAGCATCGGGCCCTTTCTTTTGATGTTGGAGAGTGGGTTTGGCTCCGTCTTCAGCACCGGCCGGCGGCATTCCTTGGAGTAGGCGCCAAAGGGAAATTGGCTCCCAAATATTATGGGCCTTTCAAAGTCCTCGCTAAAATCGATACGGTTGCTTACCGTTTGGAGCTGCCCCCACGCGCCCGCATTCACAATGTTTTCCATGTCAGGGTCCTGAAGTACCATGGCCCACCGCCGGAAGTTCCGCCGATGCTTCCACCTCTGTTTCAGGGTCGAGTACATCCAACCCCTGTCCAAGCATTGCGTGCTCGTATTGCCCGCGGTATCCAACAGGTGCTCATTCACTGGGAGGGCCAGCCGGCGTCTGCTGCTTCATGGGAAGATGTTACAACCTTCCGCGAACGTTATCCAAGCTTCCAGCTCGAGGACGAGCTGTTTCAGAATGGAGGGGGAGATGTCATGTGGGGCCAGCCCTATAGGCGTAAGGGACCTGCACGGGCCGGCCCTGCACCTGCCTAAAGATATGTCCTAGTTTAATTACAGTCTTTTTAGATTAGGAGTCTGGGTATTAGTTGGAAAGGTTTAGTCCCGAAGAAGGTTACCCTGCCAACACCCAATTGTAATAGGAGTCTTAGTCTGGTCTTGTAATTAGGCTATATATAGCCAGCCCTTGGATCAATAAACGCAAGCAGAATATCCTACAACCTCTCCTCCCTTGCTCCTGCGCCACAGCGCCCCTCCTCACCCCCTTCTCCAACCATAGGCAAGCGAGGGCCTCGCCCTCGTCCTCCTACCAACCACGACTACAACCTGCGCGGCAATCAGCCGGGCCGTGACAGATGGACACTGGACAGTGCCCAAGAATGGATAGACAGTCCTCAATTTTTCACCTGGCCATCCCCTGACAGTGTATAGTCACCTTTAAACACACTATCGCCTTTTGATGCTCGGAGATGCATGCACTTGACAACATCTTTAACTTTCTGTGGGGAAATCTGCTCATTGCAGGAAAGCAGAAAATCAAATGATGTTTCACAAACAATAATCATATTGTTCACCAAAAAAAAGGTTCAAATAGGAACCTTGTACAGGAACTTCCCGGTTGGAAAAAATCTCAAGTAACGGTAGTAGCAAACCTGAAGTCAAAAGAAAAATATTAGTAATGAAACTAACTTGGAAACGATAGGAAAAATCAATAATATAACCTAATGAACAGAGTATGTAGAGGCAAAATGTCTTAAAATAGACAATAATTCCTTGAGACATAAACAGAGAGTAACACCATACCACATTGACAGTTTTCTTGAACTGCCATTCTGTAATTCCAGTATGAATATATGTGTTTCTACTAACATAAAGACCTGGAGAAGCAGCAAGTATCAAACATCAATGCAAAGATAACACAGCCAGAATAACAAATGCTCTAGCAAACACATAAATAACAAGACATTAAGGAAATTGAAGCAACGCCTTTCAGCTGGTCTTTGGTGAAGTATTTACCAGGAAACTGCAACCATCTATACAATAGGATAAGTTCATAGTGAAATCAACACTAACACATAATAACCTAAATGATGAAGAAGAGTGGGACCACTGACCACTATCAGCAACCTAATATACCTTTAATAGCATGCTCACTAGAGGCCATACTAACATATCTATGTTGCACTAGAAATATGTCATTAAGCCCCACAGCTCAAGTGTGTAAAGAAAAAAAGAGTTAGATATAGTGCTCTGAATCTAAATAGCACTTTATAAAAATTTCCTATTTATTGCACAATAACTGACACAGAAATATCTGGAAAGAACTTCCACGAATCCTACTTGGTTTTCATGGTGACTAAGTTACTGAAATAAGAAATAATTGGAATTTCCTAGGCCACATCTGGTCAGGTTGAACAGATTAAAAAACAACGAAATTAACCTTCAAAGCAATTTTCCTGTTCAAATCAATGTGATTTTACAATGCACCATATCATATAATCGAATGCAGAACTGCTACTTGATATTTACCATCAATTCGGATTCTTGGTCTCTGCACCCACATTTTCCTCCAGGAAGAATCATATAATGACTGCACCATCCTGAAGTTTGCCTCTATTCCATTCCTCTTTATATAAAAATAAAAAAGTCAGGTGTTTGAGAAACACGACGAGTGTGAACACTAAATACTAAAATATATATGCATAGTAACCTGCCAAGTTTTCAGGCAAGCATTCCGCCACAAAGTAGGATTGCGTGTAGTATATTTCCACTTGCGGCAGACACAAGCAGCCCTCCCTAAAGTATATGGGCTCATTCTCCCAAAGATCTGTTGAGAATATTGCCACAAAATAGTTAAGCAAAGCATTATGACATTGATTACTATAATCTTGCCACAAAGCTCATAAGCGAAGCAATATGGATTAACTACTGTGATCTAATATTATAAAAAAAATCTCGCACTGATGTCATGATAGAATGAGGCACCAAGTGATATTAAATTGTGTTCATGCCAATATGTTGTGATATGCTGACTTGTAAAGTAATATTCACTCAAGAGAAAAGACAATACAGGTACTTTTTCGATGCCGAGGATATGCTTACCTTTCTTTCGTACTTATTTCGAAAATTGACATGGCCTTGAATAAAATCATTTGACTGGTACTTTTTCTAAATATATCTTAGCAAAAAGAAAAACAATACAGGTACTTTTGATGGCAAATCCATTTATATCATTACCATGTTACAAATCTAACAGTTATGCTTATCTTAGGGGTCTGAATTTCAAAAGCTCGACCGCACACATTTTCAAACAATACCTATTTGAGAACAGGTGCGGTACACAACTAAAACCCAGTTAATGATTTAGCAATTAAACTGCATGCATCAAAATTCAAAAGGATGGTAAATGGTGTCAATTAGCAAATACAAATAGGTAATCATCACCTCGATAAGCAGTTCATCAGGTAAGCACTGGTGAATGAGTGCCAGATCCGGCGTACTGGTCAAACTGTTGAACGGTGACACTGGTGGAACTCTTATTCCATATAGTTCTGTGAACAAAATCAACAGCAGAACACACAAAGCTCGTAAATCTTCCATTATGCTAAAGCTAATGGCCATGTCATTGACCAATGCAAATGAGAGTAGGGCCAAGCAACCACTTAATGTTGTACTTACTCAACCATGGTCTATCTGTTGAAATATATCCCGTGCTTCTTAGATGATCAAATGAGTTAAACTCTGGGCGAATATCAATGGAGATATCTGCATGAGAAGACAGAGATGTATCACATAACATTTCCAAAGTGATGACTTATCCAAAATTCTGCAACAAAAATAAAGAGGCCTGAAAGTATGATAGTTTCTGCATGCAAACAAACATTCTCGGTTACAATTGGACTAGCAGCAGGAAATGAATTTTTGGTCTAGCTCAGCAGCCTCTGCTTAAAATTCTGAATATTAATCAACAATCGCCTCTTTATTGCCCTTGGTGGATGTACTTCTAGGTTCTAACAGAAGTTATACCGATGTTGTATCGCTATGCTTTGTTGAGTGCCCATTTGGATTCTAGCCATTAGTAGAGGCAGTCCATCTGCCTTGACCAAAATTGCTTCCAAGTTTCTGCTTAGGTAGTGTCTGGATTAAGATAGAGAATGTAAATATGATGGTTGATGGGAGTGGGAGTACAGGCCATTTGGTGGCATAACCGCATAACTGATGATCATCTAATTAGTCTGGTTCAACAAAGGAATGCTTTTCTAGACCGTTAAACCGTTTATTGGACTACTCCGAGTGGTTGAGATGTGATACAACATCTGGCATAAAATGGGACAAATCAATCAATGATAGCCCTAACGAAACTAGTAGCAAATTTACCAAATGGATGTAAGCAAAACTCAAGCGGTATATATAAAATAAGACACAGAAATCCAATATGAAGAGAAACCGAAAAGAAACCTCCAACCATTAGACACACAAGATCAACAGCACGGAAACCCAATCCGCCAACCTAAGCTACCCTAAACAAATTTGTCGGGTGCACGCCCAGCTCGGCAGGTTAGGTGCCTAGGAGCAACAGCTCTTCACAGATGCCACAAAGCCGAATCTAATGGTGGATTGGCTAGGGCACTGGGGTGAGAGGGGAGAGGCGGATTCGCTCGGACAGAGGAGGAGAGGGGCTGAGCGAGGGCCTCTTCCTCGCCGCGAGGCGCCGGCGCTCGTGATTGCGGCAGCCTCCCGCGCCCGGAGGAGGGAGAATCCGACACGTCGTGCTGAACAACGAATACGGCTGCTGATCCCTTTCGAAAACGAACGAGGTAGAGTAACAAAAATCCCCAAAAACTATCCGCGCGAGTCCATGAATTCGAAGGGAATGAGGGAATGAATACCTGGGGAAGCCATGGGGAGCCAAAAATTCGGAGGAATCGGAGCGGTGAATGGTATTGGCGGGCGCGTGGGCGTTCGAGAGGGGACGACGAACAGAGGGGAGGCTCGCGGCCACCGGGGAGACAGGCCGTGTCTCTCTTCTCCTGCTGCATTATTTACAGCCACAGAAATTTGTTTCTCAGAACTGTAATCACGTGGTGCACCCGGTCAGTTCCATCCTTTTTTTGCAAGATGACGTGTTATACAGCTTACCCGATCTATTTTGGACCTCCTTTTTTTTACGAAAAGGACCTCCAAACTATATTAAACCAAGCCAGTGGTGCAAAGCACCCCCACACGAAAGAAAATTAGCCGACCAACCACACATCCAACACCGGATGAGGGCGCGCCGCTACTGTCGTTGCTGCCACTCCCACACAGGGGCGACGCGATCTTGAAACCTCTGACGGATTGAAACACAGACGGGAAGTCACCAACCTCGGTCGAAGACCATCACACTGAAAGAAGGAAGAACGGCCATCGGTTGACCACGCCGGCAAAAACATAGTTCAGAGATCCACAAACAGCACCCGAAGATGCAAAGAAACGCGCCGTCCGAATCCACCAGGGCACTGCCACATCACCCCCAACTCCCCATGGCAAGGTCAGGAACCATCTTACCACGACGAAAAAAGAAGCAGGGGACTAAATTTCCCACATCCAGCCATCACCTCCGTCATGAAGACTGCACCGGGAGAACCAAGCCTCACTAGATTGACCAATCCAGGAGGAAACCACGCTGGAAGCTCGCCGACTCTGCCACATAGGACTTCCTGGGATGGGATCGAACTCCAACACCCTTATTCCACCGCGGTGCCGGCACCACCGCCTCACTAGTGCCGCCGGAGATCGCTCCCCTACTATCTACATGTGTTAGGCACGGATCCAGCCCCCTCCCCCACCACCACCACCACCACTCTTCGACCGCAACCGGAAAGGAACACTACTAGGGAAAACCCTAGTAGTAGCGCGGGTTTAATGCCTACTAGTAGCGCGGGGCACCGCGCTACTAGTAAGGCGCTACACCTACTCATTAGCAGTACACACGCTACTGCTAATACATATAGCCGTAACGTGTGTTGCCTCCGGCGCTACTTCTAATATGACTAGTAGTAGCGTGTTTGCTGTCCAGCTCTTGATACGTCTCCAACGTATCTATAATTTTTGATTGTTCCATGCTATTATATATTCTGTTTTGGATGTTTAATGGGCTTGGTTATACACTTTTATATTATTTTTGGGACTAACCTATTAACCGGAGGCTCAACCCAAATTGATTTTTTTGCCTATTTCAGTGTTTCGAAGGAAAGGAATATCAAACGGAGTCCAAACGGAATGAAACCTTCGGGAACGTGATTTTCTGAACAAATATGATCCAGAGGACTTTGAGTGGACGTCAAGCAACCAACAAGGAAGCCACGAGGCAGGGGGCACGCCTACCCCCCTGGGCGCGCCCTCCACCCTCGTGGGCCCCTCGTGGCTCCACCGACCTACTTCTTTCTCCTATATATACCTACGTACCCCCAAACCATCGGGGAGCACGACGAAAACCTAATTTCACCGCCGCAACCTTCTGTACCCGTGAGATCCCATCTCGGGGCCTTTTCCGACGCTCCGCCGGAGGGGGCATTGATCACGGAGGGCTTCTACATCAACACCATAGCCTCTCCGATGATGTGTAAGTAGTTTACCTCAGACCTTCGGGTCCATAGTTATTAGCTAGATGGCTTCTTCTCTCTTTTTGGATCTCAATACAAAATTCTCCTCGATTCTCTTGGAGATCTATTCGATGTAATCTTCTTTCGCGGTGTGTTTGTCGAGATCCGATGAATTGTGGGTTTATGATCCAGATTATCTATGAACAATATTTGAATCTTCTCTGAATTCTTTTATGTATGATTGGTTATCTTTGCAAGTCTCTTCGAATTATCAGTTTGGTTTGGCCTACTAGATTGATCTTTCTTGCAATGGGAGAAGTGCTTAGCTTTGGGTTCATGTAACACCCCGGATGTAACTTTCCATATTTGTAACTCCAACTCTTGCCATTTTCGGCTATGTGTTATGATATTTCATTCGTGGTCGGGTTTTGTCTTTCGTTTTGCATTTTGTTCATGTCATGCATCTCATATCATGTCATCATGTGCATCTCATTTGCATACGTGTTCGTCTCATGCATCCGAGCATTTTCCCCGTTGTCCATTTTGCAATCCGACACTCCCACACGCACTGGCGCACCCCTCTTGTCTCTTTTCGTGAGCGGGTGTTAAACGTTCTCGGAATGGACCGAGGTTTGCCAAGTGGCCTTGGTACACCACCGGTAGGCCACCTGTCAAGTTTCATTCCATTTGGAGGTCGTTTGATGCTCCAACGGTTAACGGGGTAACCGCAAAGGCCTTTTGTGTGTTGCAGCCAAACACCCCTCCAAACAGCCCAATAACCCATCTAAGCCCCCTCCATGCTCTCGGTCGTTCGATCACGATCGTGTGGGCGAAAACCGCACCTCATTTGGAGTCTCCTAACTCCCTCTACCTATAAATATGCCTTCCCTTCCAAATTCGCGGTGCAAACCCTAGTCTTCTTCCCCTCCGCACCGCCGGACAAACCCCCCCTCGCCGACGGACATGTCCGGCCGCCGCCCCGTCCAATAGGACGCCGCCACGTCAGCCTCGCCCCGCCTCTCTCTCCTCCATCCGCCGCCGGCCCGCGGGGCCCGAGTCGGGCCCCCCGAGCCCATCTCCTCCGCCGCCAGGTCCCGCGCGACTCCCGCGCCTCGCCTCCGCTCGCCGCCGCCCGGTCCTCGTCCGCCGCCGCCTTGACCCCACCGGCCCGCGCCCGCGCCCGTGCCGGTCGCCGTCGTCCCCGCCGGCGCCAGATCCAGCGAGGGGCCGGCCGGATCCGGCGCCCCGACCCACCGGTGCCTCCCCCGAGCTCTCTTCGGCCATCCGCGACGATCTCCGGCGAGAGCCGTCGCTGCCTCGGTTCGCGTGCGAAGAACTCCAGATCCACGGTTGACCCCTGAAATTCCTCCAAGTCCCGTTTGGCTCATTTTATGTTGCTCTATTCATCATGGCATATCTCATTGCATACTGCTCCGTTTCGTGCGTGTGATATATCGAAATGTTCATCACGAGATGCTATTCATTTTGTTCCATTGTGCCATGCTCATTTGAGTCAATCTTGAGGCCCAACTCTCTGGTGCAAGAGTGCTATATGTTGTTTACTGCTATTACTTATCAGAACTTGATATTTTGTTATTTTTGTTGCATTTGATGTGTGGATCTTATGGGCATGAGCTCTACAGGTGTTTTGATCTATGCCATGCCATATTTACAGAGGTGTATGCCATGTATTTTTGTGATCTATGTGGTTACTAGCACAAGCATGCAAACTAGGCTTCGTGATGTTTCTGCTTTCAGGGACTTATGATTTTTGCTAAGTCTTTTACTGCTGTTATTTTGATGCCATGTATCCATGTGTCTATAGTGAGATCCATGCTTCTTTTGAGTATGTTCAGTAAGGATGTTTTGTAGATATAGTTGTGCTCTATCCATCCATGCCCCTATTTTCAATTATGGAGTGCCCTAGCATGTCTTAATCTTGCTCTACTTTTGCTATAAAATGTTCCTGGCAGAATATTAACATGATATTCAATATTGCCAAGGTTGTTGTAGTTGATCCATACATGCTATGAACTTGCTCTTGCCATGGTTAGCTTCATGTACATGCCATCTTCCTATAGGTATGCTTGTTTTGTCATGCATTGCTTTGTGATGAGTGACTCGAGCTCACAAAGATGCCTTCATAATTCTGTTAATGTCATGCTCTGTTTTCTGCTAAGTCTGGAACCTGTTAACGAAACTTGCTATGTTTACATATCTTCTGATCCTTTTTGGCTCATGGTCAGTCAGGGACTTTTGTTCTATGCATATAGTAGATTCATGCCATGCCTTGTTTTGCTATGATAAGTTCCTGTAGCATGTGTTTTGCTTACTCTGAACATTGCTACCTGATGCTGTTTCAGCCATGTTCAGTATTTTCACTAAGTCTGTGAAGCTGATATCTTTTGCACTTTTGCCATGCTTGTTTGAACCTGTTATTTTGAGATCTAGTCATAGCTTAGTGTTCATCTTTTGTCAAGAATCTCTTATAGATCACTGCCATATGATTTTTTGCTATGTTGGGGTGCTGTAGCATAGTTACTTGATATATCCTAAGTGCTATCCTGCTGCTAATCGCAGAATTATGTCATTCTTGTTTTGCTCGCCATTTGCAAACCGTACATCCGTTTCCGGTGATCTTTATATCGATTTCGACCGAAATCATCTCATCTTTCCAGCGGCATACTTGGTTTGCCAAGTTGATGCCTTGTTCATCCTTTTTCTTCCGGAGCACGCATATGCATCGCATATCACATCTCGCATATCATGCATGTATTGCATCATGTTGCTTGTGCATTGCACCGTGCTTGATTGTGGTTCCATTGCTTGTGTTCTTGCTTTGGGTAGAGCCGGGAGACGAGTTCGTGAATGAGGAACCTGTTGAGTACGCTTACGAGGACCAAGCTTTCGACAACTCTGAGAACCTTGTAGGCAAGATGACCATACCCTCGAAATCACTTCTATCTTTGCTTTGCTAGTTGTTCGCTCTATTGCTATGATGCGCTACCTACCACTTGCTATATCATGCCTCCCATATTGCCATGCCAAGCCTCTAACCATCCTTTCCTAGCAAACCGTTGTTTGGCTAAGTTACCGCTTTTGCTCAGCCCTTCTTATAGCGTTGCTAGTTGCAGGTGAAGTTGAAGTTGGTTCCATGTTGGAACATGGATATGTTGTCATATCACAATATCTCTTATTTAATTAATGCATCTATATATTTGGTAAAGGGTGGAAGGCTCGGCCTTATGCCTGGTGTTTTGTTCCACTCTTGCTGCTCTAGTTTCCGTTATACCGGTATTATGTTCCTTGAGTTTGTGTTCCTTACACGGTTAGGTGATTTATGGGACCCCCTTGACAGTTCGCCTTGAATAAAACTCCTCGAGCAAGGCCCGACCTTGGTTTTACCATTTGCCACCTAAGCCTTCTTCCCTCGGGTTTTCGCGAGCCCGAGTGTCATCTTTATTTTAAACCCCCGGGCTAGTGCTCCTCTGAGTGTTGGTCCAACCTGTCAGCCGCCGGTGGCCACCAGGGGCAACTCTGGGCTCGCCTATCGGAAGTTTGGACAATCCGGTGTGCCCTGAGAACGAGATATGTGCAGCTCCTATCGGGATTTGTCGGCACATTCGGGCGGCTTTGCTGGTCTTGTTTTACCATTGTCAAAATGTCTTGTAAACCGGGATTCCGAGACTGATCGGGTCTTCCCGGGAGAAGGTTTATCTTTCGTTGACCATGAGAGCTTATAATGGGCTAAGTTGGGACACCCCTGCAGGGTATTATCTTTCAAAAGCCGTGCCCGCGGTTATGAGGCAGATGGGAATTTGTTAATGTCCGGTTGTAGAGAACTTGACACTTGACTTAATTAAAATACATCAACCGTGTGTGTAGCCGTGATGGTCTCTTTTCGGCGGAGTCCGGGAAGTGAACACGGTTTGAGTTATGCATGAACGTAAGTAGTTTCAGGATCACTTCTTGATCATTTCTAGCTTCGCGACCGTTGCTTTGCTTCTCTTCTCGCTCTCATTTGCGTATGTTAGCCACCATATATGCTTAGTGCTTGTTGCAGCTCCACCTCATTACCCTATCCTTTCCTACAAGCTTAAATAGTCTTGATCTCGTGGGTGTGAGATTGCTGAGTCCTCGTGACTCACAGATTCTACCAAAACAGTTGCAGGTGCCGACGATACCAGTGCAGATGACGCAACCGAGCTCAAGTGGGAGTTCGACGAGGAACGTGGTCTTTACTATGTTTCGTTTCCTGATGATCAGTAGTGGAGCCCAGTTGGGACGATCGGGAATCTAGCATTTGGGGTTGTCTTATTTTCATTTGGATTTGACCGTAGTCGGTCTATGTGTGGATTTTTGGATGATGTATGAATTAATTTATGTATTGTGTGAAGTGGCGATTGTAAGCCAACTCTCGTTATCCCATTCTTGTTCATTACATGGGATTGTGTGAAGATGACCCTTATTGCGACAATACCTACAATGCGGTTATGCCTCTAAGTCGTGCCTCGACACGTGGGAGATATAGCCGCATCGTGGGCGTTACAAGTTGGTAATCAGAGCCATCCCCGACTTAGGAGCCCCCTGCTTGATCGAATCGCTGGCGTTGTTGAGTCTAGAGCAAAAATGTTTTGAGTCTTAGGATTATATATATCGGAGAGTAGGATTCTTTTTACTCCTCAGTCCCTTCGTCGCTCTGGTGAGGCCTCCTGACGTAGAAGTTTTGACTTTCCTCTCCTCTAATTTCACTAAAAAAAATTTAGGATCACGCGGGTATCTTGGAATGGTTCCGATGGTTTTGTGACGAGAACATAGTTCTTGGTGCCTCCTGACATTTAGGGGTTGTGGCAGTGTCCCGGGGAGTTGAGCTCCGAGGTGTTGTCGTCACAATTTTATCGTTGCAGTTCTGGAATACCTAAGTTTCGCCGACATCGAAAATCTCTTTTATGCAGTTGTTGGTGAGATCACCTCGACGCCACCCAGTACTGGGGCGGGAGTTCGGGAGTATTGCCATAACTCGTATAACGGATGCTTTTCGAAGGTTGAGGTACACGATTTCCGAAGGTTTCTTGGTTATGTGTTGACGGATGGATACAGCTGGATCTAGGGATTGCTAGTTTGGGTGATATATTTTGTGTCCCCTGTATCCCCAACACCAGATTGCATAACTAGAAAGTTTCGGGAGTTTATAGGTGGGATTCAAGTAGCTCTTAGCATTTTCTTCCCGCAGATATTTGGTTTGTGATTGGGTAATCCCTACCACTTATTTGTTCCAGTTGCACCTTGTTATTTTATTCATCAACCCTTTATCAAGTGGCTTCTCACCTTATGGAAGTGTGATGATTTACTATGGAATTCATTCGTTCATCCTCGTTCGAATATTTATTGTGAAGACTATATGTTGCAATTTCTATCCGTTGATTCAACTTCTATCTGTCTATCAAGATGCTAATGGATGTCACCCTCTTCAGGATGGCTCCGCCAACGCGTCAGAATCCGGAACGCAATGATGGGAGTCAGGCGAACCCTCCGCCACCACCTCCGCCTCCAGAGGCATGGCAAGCTATCATGGCAGCCACAAACGCCAATGCTCAGATGATTTTGCAACTCTTGCAAGAGCGCACCCAAGGGCAAGGCAACCAAGGAAATCAAGGCCAAGGCAACAATCAGCCTCACTTCGCTACCCTCAACCAGTTCCTCGCAAATCAGCCGAAGTCTTTCAGCTACTGTGCCGAGGCCACAGACGCCGATGATTGGCTCGTGGACATCAACAAGCATTTTGAATGTAGCAATGTCAGGCCTGAGGACTTTGTCAAGTTCGCTTCTTTTCAACTCAAGGATCAAGCTGCCGAGTGGTATCAACAATACAAAGATTCCAGAGGAGGTCGTGTGATTACCTGGGATGATTTTCGCCGAGACTTCAAAGCTCACCACATTCCACAAAGTGTTGTTGAGAGCAAGCGTGAGGAGTTCCGCAATCTCAAGCAAGGCAGCATGTTCGTGTATCAATACAATACCCAGTTTCAGAAACTCGCTCGCTTCGCTAAGCAAGACGTTCCTGATGAAAAGAGCATGATCTATCAATTCAGAGGTGGCCTTAGAGAAGATCTGCAATTACCTCTCGTGCTTTTTGAGCCGACCAAGTATGATGATTTCTACAATATGGCACTGAAGCAAGAGGCTGCTCAGCTCAAGTGTGAGGCTTCTAAGAAGAGAGTAAGGGACGCAGTTCAGTCTTCTTCTTCCTCACTAGTGGCTGCTAAGCAACAGAAGTTCTGGTTGCCTCCTCCTCCTCCATTTCGTCAGCCTTTCCAGCAGAAGAACAAAAGTGGCCATGGATCTTCCCACCCACCTAACCCTGGCTATCAGAACAAGTCTCAGAATCAAGCTCCAAAGTACAATGCTCCTTATCATCGTCCACTCTCAGAGGTGACTTGCAACAAGTGTCAGCAGAAATGTCACTATGCTAACAAGTGCTTCAACCAAAGGCGCCTTCCGCCTCCTCCTCCCGTGAGATCTTCCAGCAATGCAGTGGTCAAGCATAATCCCAAGTTTGCAAAGGTCAACATGATGAACGCAGCTCAGGCAGAGGACTCTTCAGAAGTGATAATGGGTAATCTTCCTGTTAACGACTTTCCTGCAAAAGTTCTTTTTGACACTGGTGCATCGCTTAGTTTCATCTCAAGACCATTTGCATCTAAGCATGAGTTGCATTTCCAAGAATTGCCTACAACGTTAGCAGTTGTCTCTCCGGGCAAATGCATGAACGCAAGCTACATGGTTCCGGATGTTTCCATCAAGATGGGGGACTATAAATTTCTGTCTAAACCAATTGTTCTTGGTGACTCGAATATTGATCTAATTCTCGGCATGGACTGGCTTTCTAAGCACAAGGCTCAACTTGATTGTGCTGCCAGGGAAATTCAATTGACACACTCTTCTGAGGATGTTATCATCTATGCCGCTCGTGATGAAACCATTCGGTTATTCTCTCTTAATGAGAAGGGCGAGCTAGACGCAATCTCTCAGATTCCAGTCGTTTGTGAGTACCAAGATGTCTTTCCAGAAGAGCTTTCAGGTATGCCTCCTCACCGGCCAGTCGAGTTCGTTATCGATCTTGAGCCTGGTACGGAACCCGTTTGCAAGCGTCCATACAAGCTTGGACCCAAGGAGCTGAAGGAATTGAAGAAACAGCTTGATGAACAAGAGCGTCTAGGTCTGATCAGACCGAGTTCATCTCCATGGGGTTGTGGTTTTTTTTGTCCAGAAGAAGGATGGCACGGACCGACTTTGTGTCGACTACCGTCCATTGAACAAGAAGACAATCAAGAACAAGTATCCACTTCCCAACATCAATGAGCTATTCGAGCAACTTAAAGGTGCTAAAGTATTCTCTAAGCTTGACCTTCGAATGGGTTATCATCAGATTCGCATTCGTGAAGAAGATATTCCCAAGACAGCATTCAGAACAAGCTTTGGTTCTTATGAATATACTGTCATGTCTTTCGGCCTTGTCAATGCTCCTCCAACATTCTCTCGAATGATGAATTTCATCTTCAACCCCTATACCAATGAATTCGTCCTGGTGTATCTCGATGATATCTTGGTCTTCTCCAAGAATAAGAAGGATCATGCCAAACATTTGCGATTGGTGCTCGACAAGCTCAGAGAGTATCAATTCTATGCGAAGTTTTCCAAATGTGAGTTTTGGCTTGATGAAGTTCTTTACCTTGGTCATATCATCTCTGCCAAGGGCATCGCTATTAATCCCGAGAAGGTGTCTGCAATTGTGAATTGGGAACCTCCTCAGAATGTCAAGTAGCTCCGCAATTTTCTTGGGCTTGCAAGCTATTGCCGAAGATTCGTTGATAATTTCTCTAAGATTGCAAAGCCTCTTTCCAACCTCCTCCAGAAGCATGTGAAGTATGCCTGGACTCCTGAGTGTGACGTTGCTTTCAACACTCTCAAAGAGAAACTCGTCACAGCTCCTGTCGTGGAATTAACACGTCAGATGTCCTAGGTGTAAGGACTTAGTCGTGAGGCCAACGCATCTTTGTAGTAGCTTGAGAGGGGTTGAGCGGAATCGAGAGACGCAACACAAGACAAGGATTTAGACAGCTTCGGGCCCCGGGAAACATCATCCGGTAACAACCCTACATGCTGTTTGAGGCTAGGTCTCATTATGATCATGGGAGAGTCGCCGGGAACCGGCTCTCGGTGTCTAGCCCTAGAGATTGTTTCTTGTTACCTTGTCCCTCTTGGGGAGCCCTGCCCCTCCTTATATAAGTTAGAGGGGCGGGTTACATGTGGAGTCCCAGTAGGACTACGACTAGTCTATCTTCTCTTACAAGTTAATTATAAGTCCGGGTCTTGCTTCCTCGTAAAGGAAATATTCGTCATCCCTTTCCTCTTAATCTGGCCCATCATAACGTGAGCCGGCCTTCTGGGCCCTGGGCCTAGTCTTCTATCTGACCCGTCGTCGGGGTCATCCGTGAGTCGTCAGGCTCGTGAATCGTCTGACAGTGAGCCGCCAGACCCGTGAGTCGCCAGTCCTCCGGCGGGTCACGGTGAAGCGCCAAGTCCGGCTGGGTCATACTTTCGGCCGGGTCATACCGCGGGGTATATCCCCGACATTAGCCCCCAGTTTAATTTGGATTTATCCATGTTAAACTAATCTGCAATATAATCACAAGAACAAATTTGACAGGTTGTGTTCCGGGTTAAATATTCTTTGTAAGCCAGCACTTGATCATCCTTAAGTCCTTGTCATCTTCCTTCTTGATATGTATCCATAATCTCATAGCAAATCTCTTTAGCAGATATGTTCAAATTTTGCCAATGCAAAAAATCCAGATACTTCCTTTGAAAAATCCGGGTCAACAGGCCAGCTTCAGAGTCAACTTGCTGACATTGGTCTCTTGTTGAGAAATATTGTAAGAGATAATCCACTTGAGTCGGCTTTCAATGCTCTGACTTGACAAAAATATTGGTCTTCAAATATTCAACTTATATTCATCCGGCTTAAAGATATAAAACTTGCCGGTTTATGAGTACCAAAATTGCCGGGTTATAAATAGATGATGCCAAGTCATAATTGTCGCCAACGCCGGTTTATGATTTTTGCAGACACCGGGTCAATCTGATTTACTCAAAACTGAGAATTTGAAGATATTTCTCCCTTATATCCATATTACCTGTAGCCCCCAAGGGCCAGTTTAATCAGCATGAATAAGCCGGGACTTATCACCATGGCTTTAAATAAAATCCAGTTGTGTAGCCCCCATGAGTCGGCTATAGTCATAGTAGTGTAGCCGGGTCATCCTAGAATTGTCTTGAATTGTTGCCAGGAGCAATTGGTAGCCCCCAAGGGCCGGCTCATTACGATGTGATGATTCGGGTCTTCAATGAAGTGAGCAAAAAATGACTTTGCATTAGCCCCCAAGTGCCATGGTGCATGCTGGCAATGACATGGGACTTGCATATTTGATGTAATCTCAACTTGAATAATATAGCCCCCAAGTGCCGGGTTGTAAGCCTGCAGCGACTCGGGACTATTCCTTCCGTTGTAGAATAAATCATATCCATTGATAAAATAATTGCGCTGAAGCGACTTTGAAAACCTCAACCATAGTATTAGTTTCTGATAACCATAATAAAAATCCAGCCATGTTGGCTATTAAAGATTTGACTAACCCGGTTTGAAAACCTCAATCATTCAAATCATAATGAAAATCCAGCCAAGTTTGGCTATTTAAAGATTTCAAATACCTTATCTGTTGACAAGTAAATCCGGAGTTTAAATACTCGGCGGCTCTTGGCCGATGGCGATTTATTACGCCTCCATTGTAAGCCGGAAATTTTATAACCCGACTATTTATAGCCTTTTGAGAAAATCAAGAATTGATAACCCTTTTGAGACACCAATGTCAATCTTTCGATGATGGGCTTGGACTTAAACATTTATGTAAGTCATAGTTCTGCAAATACTGCACAGAGTTTAAACAACATACGCCCTGGCGACTTAATGTCAAAAGCCAGGGCGGGTAAATATGACCACGGATGTGTAAAAAAGGAGTCACATATAAGCCTGTTATAAATCATAACTTTGAAACATAACAATAATATCATACTTGTGATATTGAATTTGCATTTGTCGGTTTATATGACCTGTGATATTGAACTGCACCGCCGGCTTATGATACCTGTGCAGTAAGTGTGATAACCCAATCCTTAGAAGCCAATGCTTCCACATAGATGATGATTGTCATAAGCCGGCGACTTATCATCGAAAATCAAGCCGGGTTTAAATAGAATCCACTCATATACACTTTAGATGTGTTCAAAAGAGCTTCAACTAAATTCCCAAAAATTATTTGCAAAAAGAAACTTCAAAAAATCTTGAGGCTTCTGATTCGAATACGATCAGGAAACCGTCCCAAAGGGGTTAAGCTAAGATTCGAATACGATCATATAGCCCCCAGTGGCTTTGGCGTTGCCGATCAAGAGGGTACCGACAACTATGTTCTCTTTGGTTCGAATACGACCTATGTTTGAACAGGAAGCCCCCAGATGACCTTGAGAGTTGTTTAACGACGCTGATTCGAATACGATCCACGTCGGTTCCCAAAGGGGGTTGAGCTATGGTTCAAATATGACCAAGAAACTCCCCAATGAGCTCGGCAGTGTGCCGATCAAAAGGGTATCGACAGCTATGTTCTCTTTGGTTCGAATATGACCTATGTTTGAACAGGAAGCCCCCTAGTGATCATGAGAATATTTAACGACTCTGATTCGAATACGATCAGGGTCACACCAAAAGGGTTAAGCTAAATTCGAATACGATCAGCTCCCAATGGTCATTAAAGCAGGGTACCTATATTTGAGTTGTGCTTTGTAACAGACTCTCTTTGGTCCCTTTAATTTTTCCTGAGAACTCGAACTTTGCGAGAGACAACCTCTTTTTGAACCAGAAATTTGTAAACCGGATATTGAGAGCTTCAAAGCTTTATAAGATATAAATTTACTTTGAGCCGGATGTTTGAACCGGATTTGAAAGCTTCAAAACTTTGCGGGAGAGAGATATCTCTTGAACCGGATTTTAAACCGGAATCTTTATTTTGAACCGGCAATTTTCTGATGGCCTTTAAATTTTCATCCATATGGTAGTAGCCTCTGGAACCGGGTTATCATTCCCTCCAACGACCCGGAGTTCTTGAATGCATTGAAACCGACCAATGATGTCAAGTCATATCATTGTAGCCCCCGAGTCTCAAGACGACTCGAGGAGTTGGCTTTGAGATTCTCCATATTGACCATAGCATAAGGGGTATATCATTGGTGTTGACAGCGCGATGTGAGTCCACGGAAGGTTGAGGTGACTGCGGCGGGTTATAAATGATCCCGTATGAGCCGTGTCAGCAACTCGGCCAATGGTTCCTTCCAACTGGATGTTTTGAAGTTAAGCAAACTGTAGTGGCGGCGACTTGTGCGCATGCCCATTGAGCCGTCCAATGCCGACGGCGGCCGATAACACATGACAATTTTCCTCCAAGCTGTTGGAACAAAAACCGGGCTTCCCAAGCAGTGACTTGCTCATATTCAATAATCCACTCATGCAGACAGGTGCAGTCCTGGTGTGTCGATGTAGACCCGGCCGCAATAGACAGATGGAAAAGACGACTCGAGGCGTCAGAGGCAGCTCAAACAGATGAACCGGCTGCGGCGCTGTAAACCGGCGCGAGCGAGTCAACCATGTTTGTTTTGACGTAGTGAACACGTGTCCTGCATCAACAATAGTGCAGACCAAGGCAAAGATAAACTGCTCTTTGACAAAAATACTATGTGTTAAGAACAAACTTGGATGAATATCACCTGATTCGCCCGGGCAACAGATGAGGTGGCCACGGCGTTATAAGCCAGTGCGGATGAGCGAGTTAACCACATTGTTTTGATGTAGTGAACAATTGTCCTGCATCAACAATATTGCAGACCAAGACAAAGATAAACTGCTCTTTGATAAAAAATAACATGTACCAATAAAACATATTTTAGATGGATATCACCCGATGTGCCAGGCCGGAAATAATCCGCCATGAAATTAACGATTGCTAGGTGAAGTTGAAGTCGCTCACGGGTGAACCGGCCACGGCATGGAAAACCGGTGCAGACGGGTGAGTCGGCCGCGACGTTTGTAAACCGGTGCCGACGGGAGATTCGGCCGCGGCATTGTAAACCGGCACGGATGAAAGAGTCGGTCGTGGCGTTGAAAACGGCACGGACGCGGGCAAGTCGGCCACGGCGTTGTAAACTGGTGCGGACGAGTAAGCCGACCATGGTATTGTAAGCCGGTGCGGGAGTCCGTTGAATAAGGACGACCACTTGTGCCATCTCCGTGGTGTAATACCATTTTGTAGTGGATAATTCTCCTGCATATAAAATACAGCAGGGCAAAGTAATTTTGTTCGGATGAAATAATATGTGCTTTAGAAATAAATGGGGTAAATAGCACCTGGTATTTTTCGTCGACGCAAGCAAACGAATTCTGCGTGTGACAACGACTAAGCAAATTTTTGAGCTGTACTGTATTAGTACTGATGTTCCATTGAATCTCTGGATCCTTCTTTTGCGCACCAGAACAGCAACGATTGATGGGACTTCGACGGCAGCACGCGCCCCCATTTTTTTTAACTTCACATCTGTCTCGCGAACAGCCAGCCCCCTGTCTCTTCCTCCTCCATCTGTATGCTGGTTTTACGAACACAGCAGTGGGCATGGCAGGCGACCGGCGAAATAGGAGTAGCAAACCAGCAAAAAATGAAGCAAGAGCAAAACCTGGCGGCCTGCAGCACGCCAGGCCGGTCTGGATGCAGGGCGCCGGCGGTTTGGAAGTGAGCACGAGGCAAAGCCACGCTGGTGAAGGCGGCTTAGAAGCGGAGCCCACTGGAGTGGCGGCTTAACGCGAGGCTGATGTAATAGGGGCGGGTTGAAATCAATGGCGGCTCACCGCAGCTCGTGCAAAAGCCGGGCGAGGGCGAGACCTCAAGGGCGGCTCGCACCAGGGAGGCTCGGTGCGGCTACAAGTGAAGAGACCCCCGGCAACTCAAATTGCGGCGGGTCAACAAAGTGCGTCCGCCACAGCGGCGGATTGGAGAGACACGGCTGTGGCCGGTTCAGCGCGGCCACGCGGAGGTGGCTTGCAGTTGCAGGCGACTCGCGACTTGCGGCGGCGCGGCACATCATGGCGGCTTGGAGCGGGAGAGGCATCTCAGCGCCGGGATGAACGGCTGGTAAGATCTGGCGCAGCACGGCGAGGTTGAGTAAGAGGCGATCGGCGGTGATGGCCAGTGCGACTGTGGGACTGTTTCACGGAAAGGCGCCGCAGCAGCTGCAGCAAGCGGCTCGGAGCGAGCAGAGGCAACCCCGAGGCAGAGGCGACTCAAGGCGCGGGAGACCCGGCAGTGCAGCAGCAAGGTGGAGGCGGCTGCAAGACCGGGCGACTCAGGGCACGGGAGGCTGAGCACGGAGGCAGCTTCAGGCGAGACCACAGCGGTGGCTTGGTGCACCGGCAGAGGCCGTCACTGCAGAACGGCGCGCCGGCCGTGGTTGAATCGCAGTAACGGAGGCGTTGACTCGACGTGAGGTCAGAGAACAACTCGGTGTCCAAATCTGTTTCCAGGTCACGGTTGTCTTGGAAAAAATCCCCCTTGGTGCTTTCACATGGCGGTTGGTCTGATCGCGAGTTGCCTCTGAATCTTTGCTTTATTTGCTTCAACATGCGAGGAGCAAAAAGTAATGCTCGGTAGATGAATTGATCTTTGGCCTTCACGTGAGTACTAACCCGGCCACAAGTACTTTAGTACTGATTCTGATTTGATGTTTGGACGCAGTGCGTAGTAACAGCAGCCAGGCAGCGTCCTCGGGACTTTGAAGAAAATCTGCATACGTCGACTGCCGTGGATACAATTTCCTTCACACGCGCCGGCTTTTATAGTATAAAACGGCAATTGAATAGTGCAGTAATCTGAGTCGGTCTCGGTTTCGCCGGATCACGCTAGCTGGTACTGCCGGCCCCAAAATTAATTATGCTCCTGATAAAAAAACAACAAACTTGCCAGCTCTTTCTCATCTGACGAAATCGCGAGCTCGTCGATCCCTAGATGAGATCCCTTCAAGAAATCAACACCACCTTTCAGAAGGCCATGGGCACCAACATTCGCTTCAGCACAGCTTTCCATCCTCAAACTAGTGGCCAAGTCGAGCGAGTCAACCAAATCCTTGAAGATATGCCAGGGCTTGTGTCATTTCCTTTGGCATGAAGTGGGAAGATTGTCTTCCATATGCCGAGTTCTCCTACAACAACAGCTTCCAAGCGAGTTCGGGCAAGGCCCCATTCGAGATTCTCTATGGCAGAAAGTGCCGTACTCCTCTCAATTGGTCAGATACGGGTGAATGCCAACTTCTTGGCAATGACTCAATCACAGAGGCTGAAGAAATGTGTAAAGTCATCCGTGAAAATCTCAAAGCCGCGCAATCACGCCAGAAGAGTTACTATGATAGCAAGCACCGTGACTTGGCTTTCGAGATCGGAGACCATGTCTACCTCCGCGTCTCTCCAATCAAAGGCACTCGTCGCTTCGGTATCAAAGGGAAGCTTGCCCCTAGATACGTGGGTCCTTTCAAGATCATTGGCAAAAGAGGCGACCTCGCCTATCAACTTGAGCTTCCCTCCAACTTCGCGAATGTGCACGATGTGTTCCATGTGTCACAGCTTCTCAAGTGCTTCAAGACTCCTGAGCGCACCATCAACTTCGAAGAGATTGACCTCCAAGAAGATCTGTCTTATCATGAGCACCCCGTTGCTATTCTTGAAGAAACCGAACGCAAGACTCGCAACAAGTCAATCAAATTCCTGAAAGTGAAGTGGTCACACCATTCCGACCGAGAAGCCACCTGGGAGCGCAAGGACCACCTCCGTTCCGAATATCCGGAGTTCTTTCAGTCCTGGATCTCGGGACGAGATCCTCTCGTAGTGGTGGAGTGTTGTAACGCCCCGGATCTAACTTTCCAAATTTGTAACTCCAACTCTTGCCATTTTCGGCTATGTGTTATGATATTCCATTCGTGGTCAGGTTTTGTCTTTCGTTTTGCATTTTGTTCATGTCATGCATCTCATATCATGTCATCATGTGCATCTCATTTGCATACGTGTTCGTCTCATGCATCCGAGCATTTTCCCCGTTGTCCGTTTTGCAATCCGACACTCCCACATGCACCGGCGCACCCCTCTTGTCTCTTTTCGTGAGCGGGTGTTAAACATTCTCGGAATGGACCGAGGTTTGTCAAGTGGCCTTGGTACACCACCGGTAGACCACCTGTCAAGTTTCGTTCCATTTGGAGGTCGTTTGATGCTCCAACGATTAACCGGGTAACCACAAAGGCCTTTTGTGTGTTGCAGCCAAACACCCCTCCAAATAGCCCAATAACCCATCTAAGCCCCCTCCATGCTCTCGGTCGTTCGATCACGATCGTGTGGGCGAAAACCGCACCTCATTTGGAGTCTCCTAGCTCCCTCTACCTATAAATATGCCTTCCCTTCCAAATTCACGGTGCAAACCCTAGTCTTCTTCCCCTCCACACCGCCGGACAAACCCCCCTCGCCGACGGACATGTCCGGCCGCCGCCCCGTCCAATAGGACGCCGCCACGTCAGCCTCGCCCCACCTCTCTCTCCTCCGTCCGCCGCCGGCCCTCGGGGCCTGAGTCGGGCCCCCCGAGCCCATCTCCGCCGCCGCCAGGTCCCGCGTGACTCCCGCGCCTCGCCTCCGCTCGCCGCCGCCCGGTCGTTGTGCGCCGCCGCCTCGACCCCACCGGCCCGCGCCGCCGTCCTCCGGTCGCCGTCCCGCGCCCGCGCTGGTCGCCGTCGTCCCCGCCGGCGCCAGATCCGGCGAGGGGCCGGCCGGATCCGGCGCCCCGACCCACCGGTGCCTCCCCCGAGCTCTCTCCGGCCATCCGCGGCGATCTCCGGCGAGAGCCGCCGCTGCCTCGGTTCGCGTGCGAAGAACTCCAGATCCACGGTTGACCCCTGAAATTCCTCCAAGTCCCGTTTGGCTCACTTTATGTTGCTCTGTTCATCATGGCATATCTCATTGCATACTGCTCCGTTTCATGCGTGTGATATATCGAAATGTTCACCACGAGATGCTCTTCATTTTGTTCCATTCTGCCATGCTCATTTGAGTCCATCTTGAGGCCCAAATCTCTGGTGCAAGAGTGCTATATGTTGTTTACTGCTGTTACTTATCAGAACTTGATGTTTTGTTATTTTTGTTGCATTTGATGTGTGCATCTTATGGGCATGAGCTCTACAGGTGTTTTGATCTATGACATACCATCTTTACATAGGTGTATGCCATGTATTTTTGTGATCTATGTGGTTACTAGCACAAGCATGCAAACTAGGCTTCGTGATGTTTCTGTTTTCAGGGACTTAGGATTTTTGCTAAGTCTTTTACTGCTGTTATTTTGATGCCATGTATCTATGTGTCTACGGTGAGATCCATGCTTCTTTTGAGTATGTTTAGTAAGGATGTTTTGTAGATATAGTTGTGATCTATCCATCCATGCCCCTGTTTGAAATTATGGAGTGCCCTAGCATGTCACAATCTTTCTCTACTTTTGCTATAAAATGTTCCTGGCAGAATGTTAACATGATATTCAATTTTGCCAAGGTTGTTGTAGTTGATCCATACATGCTATGAACTTGATCTTGCCATGGTTAGCTTCATGAACATTCCATCGTGCTGTAGGTATGCTTGTTTTGTCATGCATTGCTTTGTGATGAGTGAATCGAGCTCACAAAGATGCCTTCATAATTCTGTTAATGTCATGCTCTGTTTTCTGCCAAGTCTGAAACCTGTTAACGAAACTTGCTATGTTTACATGGGTGCCATCATATCTTCTTATCCTTTTTGGCTCATGGTCAGTCAGGTACTTTTGTTCTATGCATTTAGTAGATTCATGTCATGCCTTGTTTTGCTACGATAAGTTCCTGTAGCATGTGTTTTGCTTGCTCTGAACATTGCTACCTGATGCTATTTCAGCCATGTTCAGTATTTTCACTAAGTCTGTGAAGCTGATATCTTTTGCACTTTTGCCATGCTTTGTTGCTATGTTCTAGTGAGATCTAGCCGTAGCTCAGTGTTCATCTTTTGTCAAGCATCTCTTTTAGATCACTGCCATATGATTTGTTGCTATGTTGGGTGCTGTAGCATAGTTACTTGATATATCCTAAGTGCTATCCTGCTGTTAATCGCAGAATTATGTCATTCTTGTTTTGCTCGCCATTTGCAAACCGTACATCCGTTTCCGGTGATCTTTATATCAATTTCGACCGAAATCATCTCATCTTTCCAGCGGCATACTTGGTTTGCCAAGTTGATGCCTTGCTCATCCTTTTTCTTCCGGAGCACGCATATGCATCGCATATCATGCATGTATTGCATCATGTTGCTTGTGCATTGCACCGTGATTGATTGTGGTTCCATTGCTTGTGTTCTTGCTTTGGGTAGAGCCGGGAGACAAGTTCGTGAATGAGGAACCTGTTGAGTACGCTTACGAGGACCAAGCTTTCGACAACTCTGAGAACCTTGTAGGCAAGATGACCATACCCTCGAAATCACTTCTATCTTTGCTTTGCTAGTTGTTCGCTATATTGCTATGTTGCGCTACCTACCACTTGCTATATCATGCCTCCCATATTGCCATGCCAAGCCTCTAACCATCCTTTCCTAGTAAACCGTTGTTTGGCTAAGTTACCGCTTTTGCTCAGCCCTTCTTATAGCGTTGCTAGTTGCAGGTGAAGTTGAAGTTGGTTCCATGTTGGAACATGGATATGTTGGCATATCACAATATCTCTTATTTAATTAATGCATCTATATATTTGGTAAAGGGTGGAAGGCTTGGCCTTATGCCTGGTGTTTTGTTCCACTCTTGCCGCTCTAGTTTCCGTTATACCGGTATTATGTTCCTTGAGTTTGCGTTCCTTACGCGGTTGGGTGATTTATGGGACCCCCTTGACAGTTCGCCTTGAATAAAACTCCTCGAGCAAGGCCCAACCATGGTTTTACCATTTGCCACCTAAGCCTTCTTCCCTCGGGTTTTCGCGAGCCCGAGGGTCATCTTTATTTTAAACCCCCGGGCCAGTGCTCCTCTGAGTGTTGGTCCAACCTGTCAGCCGCCGGTGGCCACCAGGGGCAACTCTGGGCTCGCCTATTGGAAGTTTGGACAATCCGGTGTGCCCTGAGAATGAGATATGTGCAGCTCCTATCGGGATTTGTCGGCACATTCGGGCGGCTTTACTGGTCTTGTTTTACCATTGTCGAAATGTCTTGTAAACCGGGATTCCGAGACTAATCAGGTCTTCCCGGGAGAAGGTTTATCTTTCGTTGACCGTGAGAGCTTATAATGGGCTAAGTTGGGACACCCCTACAGGGTATTATCTTTCGAAAGCCGTGCCCGCGGTTATGAGGCAGATGGGAATTTGTTAATGTCCGGTTGTAGAGAACTTGACACTTGACTTAATTAAAATACATCAACCGCGTGTGTAGCCGTGATGGTCTCTTTTCGGCGGAGTCCGGGAAGTGAACACGGTTTGAGTTATGCATGAACGTAAGTAGTTTCAGGATCACTTCTTGATCATTTCTAGCTTCGCGACCGTTGCGTTGCTTCTCTTCTCGCTCTCATTTGCGTATGTTAGCCACCATATATGCTTAGTGCTTGCTGCAGCTCTACCTCATTACCCCGTCCTTTCCTACAAGCTTAAATAGTCTTGATCTCGCGGGTGTGAGATTGCTAAGTCCTCGTGACTCACAGATTCTACCAAAACAGTTGCAGGTGCCGACGATACCAGTGCAGATGACGCAACCGAGCTCAAGTGGGAGTTCGACGAGGAACGTGGTCGTTACTATGTTTCGTTTCCTGATGATCAGTAGTGGAGCCCAATTGGGACGATCGGGAATCTAGCATTTGGGGTTGTCTTATTTTCATTTGGATTTGACCGTAGTCGGTCTATGTGTGGATTTTTGGATGATGTATGAATTAATTTATGTATTGTGTGAAGTGACGATTGTAAGCCAACTCTCGTTATCCCATTCTTGTTCATTACATGGGATTGTGTGAAGATGACCCTTCTTGCGACAATACCTACAATGCGGTTATGCCTCTAAGTCGTGCCTCGACACGTGGGAGATATAGCCGCATCGTGGGCGTTACAGTTCAGTCTTGTGGTGCTCGATCCCAGTGACAGTAGGGGAAACGACACATATTGTATTGTTGCCATCGAGGATAAAAAGATGGGGTTTATATCATATTGCATGAGTTTATCCCTCTACGTCATGTCATCTTGCTTAAAGCGTTACTCTGTTCTTATGAACTTAATACTCTAGATGCATGCTGGATAGCAGTCGATGTGTGGAGTAATAGTAGTAGATGCAGGCAGGAGTCGGTCTACTTGTCGCGGACGTGATGCCTATATACATGATCATACCTAGATATTCTCATAACTATGCACAATTCTATCAATTGCTCGACAGTAATTTGTTCACCCACCGTAATACTTATGCTATCTTGAGAGAAGCCACTAGTGAAACCTATGGCCCCCGGGTCTATTTTCCATCATATTAATCTCCCGTCAACTAGTGATTTCTATTACCGTTTATTTTGCAATCTTTACTTTTAATCTTTATCATAAAAATACCAAAAATATTATCTTATCATCTCTATCAGGTCTCACTTTTGCAAGTGGCCGTGAAGGGATTGACAACCCCTTTATCGCGTTGGTTGCAAGATTCTTATTTATTTGTGTAGGTATGATGTCTACTACGCAACCTTCATCTTGTAGATGTTGTTGGGCCTCCAAGTGCAGAGGTTGGTAGGACAGTAGCAAATTTCCCTCAAGTGGATGACCTAAGGTTTATCAATCCGTGGGAGGCGTAGGATGAAGATGGTCTCTCTCAAGCAACCCTGCAACCAAATAACAAAGAGTCTCTTGTGTCCCGAACACACCCAATACAATGGTAAATTGTATAGGTGCACTAGTTCGGCGAAGAGATGGTGATACAAGTGCAATATGGATGATAGATATGGGTATTTGTAATCTGAAAGTATAAAAACAGCAAGGTAACTAATGATAAAAGTGAGCGTAAACGGTATTGCAATGCTAGGAAACAAGGCCTAGGGTTCATACTTTCACTAGTGCAAGTTCTCTCAACAATAATAACATAATTGGATCATATAATTATCCCTCAACATGCACCAAAGAGTCACTCCAAAGTCACTAATAGAGGAGAACAAACGAAGAGATTATGGTAGGGTACGAAACCACCTCAAAGTTATTCTTTCTGTTGAGGATATAACCCTTAGAGTCACCCGCCAGGAGGGGCCGGGTTACTCATAATGGTCATCACGCGAAGCCCAGTACCGAGCTTGAAGACGGCGGGTCAATGATGGGCCTAAGACCCAGAGATGGCTTAAGGCCCGTAGTGATAAACCGCCGTATGGCAAGACTTGTAGTGTAAGGCAAGAATAGTTGAGAGTCCGAGCCGGACACTCTTATGAGCCGGCCGGAACTCTGAGAGCCGATGGGCGTCAACCTCTCTATATAAAGGGACGACCCGACGGCGGTTTAGGGACGGGTAAGATCTCTTGGCGGGTGATCCCCTTGAGCCGCCGCCCCGGCTTAATGTGTGCTTACACGGGCCGGAAGGATGACCCTCTGCGGTACAGCCCCAACGATCTTCCTGAGGACGTTGTGGACGACATGACCAAGTCTCTCCTGAATGAGAGCTTAGCCGACTGTGGGAGAACCGGCCTGAACCCCTTCTGCCAAGCTAACCCGGCTCCGGCGGTAAGCCACTGACCTGAACACCTTGGTTTTCTTTTTAATAGTTTCCATCTGAACCTTAAGAAATCTTTGATGTATGTTTCAGGCTAATGACAAGTTCTGGAAAGTCAAATATGATCATGAAGGGGCTAAAAAAGCCAGGAAAGCTAAGAAAGCCGCCAGGAGAGCCGCTCCCCGCAAGAAGGGAAGCAGGCCTACTGCCTCAGAGCTGCTTCAGCTAAGTGACAGCTCCGAGTCAAAGGTAACCCCTGAAACTGTAGGCTCTTGTTTTGTTCCTTGTTTATTCCTATCCACCTTATCGATACTGATCATCAGCAGGATGACACCGGAGCAAGTAACCCAGTGACTGAAGAGGTAATGATACTTTCCTCCGACTCGGAGCCCTTGCCAAGGCTGAAAGTCCGAAGAGTAACCCGGAAAGTAAGATTTTCACATCCTTTAGCTTATCAAGATCCTCAATTTCTTTTGAAGCAACGGATTCATGAGAGCCGGTGTCACACCCGGACCAACAAGGATGCAGACCTCTCCTCCGGCTTACCTGAAGCATCAAGGAAGCGCCGGACCGAGGTTATCTCCAACTTATATCCTTTTCATCCTTTGGCGGGCGTTACTCGTCAACCGCTCAATTCTTCTGATTCAAATTATCAGGAAACTTCACCTTCCTCTGGTGATTTCTATGCAATCTAACCTGCCGGCTTTCAAGACCGCTCCCGGGTAACGATGATCATCTTGTGTTGTGCTTATCTTTACTCATGCTTTTGTACTAACCTTTTGTCCTTTCAGTGCCCAGGCAAAGCTCAGCAAGAGGGCGAAAAAGAATAAACCGGTCGAAGAGCCGGTCTTGACTGAGCCGGAGGTTTCAGCTCAAGAGCCGCTAGCTGCCTTTGCTCCTGAAGCCACCGCTCCAACCGACGAGCCAGTCATAGAGACTTCTACCAATCCGGACATCTCCAGCCCAGCTCAGCCGGCTGATGACCCGGACGTGGTAATCACTCGGACGGAGTTTGTCGAGCCGGGGAGACCCACTGCGCTGGCTAAGTGCTCTGCCAAGGAAGAGTTGCTAGAGCGCCGCAGGGCCAAGCTGGACATCACCAACTACGCTAACTTGAGCATTGGAGATATCATCTCCGGCTATGTCAATCACGTGCACAACAGCCGGGACCTGGAGATTGACATGGTGAAGCAGATACAGAAGAAATCTGAGGTACCACTCTCTTGCTTACTGCATAGTCATCTTTACCATACTAGCCCCCAAGTCTACTACTTATGATAGAATATGTTGTAGACTTAACTTCCGGCTTACTTTCATGAACCGGCAATTTGTAGATAGAACCTTTCAGCATACATTAGCCCCCAAGTGCCAAGTGTCCTTGCTTGGAAAGTGCTTGGGACTTTAAAGTTGTATAATAATTATTCATACTATAACCCGGAAATTGTACAGGCTGCTTGCAAGAAATTTGAAGCTGATATCTCTGAGCTGAGACCCGGAAGGCCAACGCTAAATTTGAGTCCAGTGTTGCTGCTCAAGAGAAGCTGAAGAAGAAGTTTGAAACCGAAAGGAAGACTTGGGCCAAAGAGAAGGCTGCTCTGGTCAGCTGGGCCGAACAGGCGGAGGCGGCTCTGACGGAGAGAACTGCCGAACTCTCCGGCTTAAAACGCCATGTGTCACAGATGGTCGCCGCAATCTTCGGTAAGTCATTCTGCGAGCTTTCAACAAGTGTACCTTCTTTATGTCTCATAAGTCCCATTATTGCTAGCGGCTTACTTGACGCTGTAAAACAGGTCCCAGAAGCGCCAACCTCAATCAAAATGTGCTGACCAAGATGAAGGCCGTGTACACTCTGGTGGAGCAACTCTACACCGGGTCACAGCGCGCCTTGGCTGTTGTGGCCCTGTCCAGTGAGGTTCCGACTCACCTGGCGAACGTACTTCGCCGGCTTGCCGTTCTTCCTCAGCGTTTCCAAGAGCTGCGACGGGCCTCTGCAAGAGCCGGAGCCATAGCTGCTCTGAGCTGGGCCAAGGCTTTCCTTCCAGAGCTAGACCCGGCTAACATCGCACTTGGATACCCCAGCCTGAAGGAAGATGGCACCCCCTTCGACCAAAAAGACTTTGCTACCTGTGTGAAGATCGTGCGCCCGGTGGCCACCCTGATTGGGAATGACACCGACCTTACCAAGTACCAGCCGGGTTACGACGCAGAGAATCAGAGGATCCCCACTACGCATTATGAAGCCATCAGCTTGGTCCCGCCGACTCGTAAGCACACCTTTGCCCCAGAAATTGACCCGGCCGGGTTAATTGACGAGGAGGCTCAATTTGAAGCTTTGAGCGGCATTGACTGGAAATCGTCAACCTTCCAAATCATGGGAACAGCCGGAGGAGCGGAGAGGGATGAGCCGGAAGCTTCGACTCCACAAGCACCTTGATCTTTAGACGGCTTATGGTTGCACCTTAGAGCAATGCCTCACCTTTCGGACTCGGGGAGTCTTGTAATAGAGTAGGTCAAACATGTTAATCTTGTCGTGCCATCGTGCACATGTTGAATGCTTAGCTCCGTTAAAGTTGCTTCCTTATATTCCTCCGGGTCATAATTGATCATTTATTGTCCTTAAGCTCGAATAGCTGTATTTAACCAACCTCTTTGATGTAACCATAATGGCATACTTACGGGCCTTCAAGTAGAGTTCCGGCTCATGTAACCCGAATGATGAGATGAAGACCTCAACTCCGGTTTACCAGCGTCAAGAATACTTACTATATGTTATCAACATTGTGAATCAAAACTGATTCGGCAAAGGAAAAGCCGCCCTTGCACACTGTTGATATGACCAACAAAACTTGTTATAAGTCAGAAGATCAAAAACGTAGGGGCTTCCGGTTCGAATACGACCAGAGAACCATCCCAAAGGGGTTAAGCTAAGATTCGAATGCGATCATATAGCCCCCAGTGGCTTTGGCGATGCCAATCAAGAGGGTACCGATAGCTATGCTCTCTTTGGTTCGAATACGACCCATGTTTGAATAGGAAGCCCCCAATTGACCTTACGAGTTGTTTAACGACGCTGATTCGAATACGATCCACGTCGGTTCCCAAAGGGGGTTGAGCTATGATTCAAATATGATCAAAGAAAACTCCCCAATGAGCTCGGCACTTTGCCAATCAAATGGGTATCGACAACTATGTTCTCTTTGGTTCGAATACGACCTATGTTTGAACAGGAAGCCCCCAGGTGATTATATTGCTTACGGCTAGATTCGAATACGATCATAAGCCGGATCCACCTCCAAGTGACCATGTGATGGTGTAATGGAAATAATACGTTTACCTTTGGAGGAGAAAAGGACAGAGGTCCTGCTTTATTATTTAACATAATATATACATGGCTATAGAGATATGTACATTATGAGAGTCGGTGGCTCAAGTGTAATAAGGCCGAAGCTGAGCTATGTTCCACGGCCGGCGGGTCTCCTCCTCCGACTTGCGTGAATCTTTATGCTTCCGAACGTCAATAAGGTAGTATGACCCGTTGTGCAAGTTCTTGTTGACCACAAAGGGCCCTTCCCAAGGCGGAGATAGCTTGTGTGCATCTGTTTGATCTTGGATGAGCCGGAGCACCAGATCACCTTCGTGGAAGACCCGGGACTTAACCCGGCGAGTGTGATAACGGCGTAGGTCTTGTTGGTAAATCGCTGAACGAGCTGCTGCCACGTCACACTGTTCGTCCAACAGGTTAAGAGCATCTTGGCGTGCCTGTTCATTATCCGCCTCAACATAAGCCGCCACTCGAGGCGAGTCATGACGAATGTCACTGGGGAGGACTGCTTCCGCTCCATAAACCATGAAGAAGGGCGTGTAACCCGTAGACCTGTTAGGAGTAGTATAGATGCTCCATAACACGGAGGGTAGCTCCTCCACCCAACAACCCGGCGTCCGTTGCAAAGGGACTAAAAGCCGGGGCTTAATGCCCTTCAAAATCTCCTGATTAGCTCTCTCAGCTTGACCATTGGATTGAGGATGAGCTACTGATGAAATATCAAGTCAAATATGCTCTCGTTGACAAAACTCCTCCATGGCGCCTTTAGACAGATTGGTACCATTGTCAGTTATAATGCTATGTGGAAAACCAAAGCGAAATATCACCCTTTTCATGAACTGAACCGCCGTGGCTGCATCACACTTGCTAACTGGCTCTGCTTCAACCCACTTTGTGAATTTGTCAACTGCCACCAAGAGGTGGGTCTTCTTATCCTTGGACCTTTTAAAAGGCCCAACCATATCAAGCCCCCAGACCGCAAATGGCCAAGTGATTGGTATCATCCTCAGCTCCTGAGCCGGCACATGAGCCCGTCACGAGAACCTCTGGCAACCATCACATTTACTGACCAAGTCCTCCGCATCAGCATGAGCCGTCAGCCAATAGAAACCATGACGAAAAGCCTTGGCCACAAGGGATTTTGAGCCGGCATGATGGCCACAATCCCCTTCGTGAATCTCACGCAAGATTTCTTGACCTTCCTCAGGGGAGACACAACGCTGGAACGCTCCCGTAACACTGCGGCGATGCAGCTCACCATTGATAACAACCATTGACTTAGACCGCCGGGTTATTTGTCTGGCAAAAGTTTCATCCTCAGGCAAATCTCCCCGGGTCATGTAAGCCAAGTATGGCACCGTCCAGTCCGGGGTGATGTGGAGAGCCGCCACCAACTGTGCCTCCGGGTCAGGGACAGCCAAGTCTTCCTCTGTAGGTACCTTAACAGAAGGGTTATGCAAGATGTCCAAGAAAGTATTAGGCGGCACCGGCTTTCGCTGAGAGCCCAGCCGGCTTAATGCATCAGCCTTCTCGTTCTTCCTGCGATCGATGTGCTCTACTTGGTAACCCTGAAAGTGTCCAGCAATGGTATCAACTTCACGGCGATAAGCCGCCATGAGAGGGTCCTTGGAATCCCACTTGCCTGATACTTGTTGAGCCACTAGATCTGAGTCGCCGAAGCACCTTACTCGGCTCAAGCTCATCTCCTTAGCCATCCGAAGACCATGGAGCAAGGCCTCGTACTCAGCCACATTGTTAGTACAAGGAAACATCAACCGTAGCACATAATGAAACTTGTCACCTTTAGGGGAAGCCAATACAACTCCAGCCCCCGAGCCTTCCAATTGCCTAGACCCGTCAAAGTGAATAGTCCAATATGTATTATCCAGCTTTTCTTCAGGCACCTGTAGCTCTGTCCAATCGTTGATGAAATCCACCAAAGCTTGAGATTTAACAGCAGTGCGTGGTACGTATTTCAGACCATGAGGCCCAAGTTCTATAGCCCACTTAGACACTCTCCCTGTGGCTTCTCTGTTTTGGATGATATCTCCAAGGGGAGCAGAACTAACCACCGTAATGGGGTGACCCTGAAAGTAGTGCTTAAGCTTCCGGCTTGCCATGAACACACCATAAACAAGCTTCTGCCAATGTGGATACCGCTGTTTGGACTCGATGAGCACTTCACTGACGTAATAAACCGGCCGCTGAACCAGATATTCCTTACCCTCTTCCTTGCGCTCCACCACCACAGCCACACTGACGGCTCGTGTGTTGGCAGCTACATACAGTAATAAGGGCTCCTTGTCAACCGGAGCAGCAAGGACTGGGGGCTCAGCCAGCTGTCTCTTCAAATCCTCAAAAGCAGCATTAGCAGCATCATTCCAGATAAAGTCATCAGTTTTCTTCATCAACTGGTATAGTGGCATGGCCTTCTCACCCAAACGGCTTATAAACCGGCTTAAAGCAGCGATACGACCCGCCAGGCGTTGGACGTCGTTTATACACGCCGGCTTAGCCAGAGAGGTGATTGCCTTGATCTTCTCCGGGTTAGCTTCAATGCCTCTATGAGAAACCAGAAAACCCAAGAGCTTGCCTGCAGGAACACCAAAAACACACTTGGCCGGGTTAAGCATCATCTTGTAGACCCGGAGATTATCAAAGGTTTCCATTAGATCATCTATCAAGGTTTCCTTTTCCCTGGACTTAACCACAATATCATCCACATAGGCATGAATATTGCGCCCAATCTGGTTATGAAGACAGTTCTGCATGCAACGCTGATAAGTCGCCTGTGCACTCTTGAGTCCAAAAGGCATAGACACATAACAGAAGGCTCCAAAGGGAGTGATGAACGCCGTTTTCTCCTGGTCTTTAACTGCCATTTTAATCTGATGGTATCCAGAATAAGCATCCAAGAAACTTAAGCGCTCGCAACCCGCCGTAGCATCGATGATTTGATCAATACGGGGGAGGGCAAAAGGATCAGCCGGGCATGCCTTGTTTAAGTCCGTGTAGTCCACACACATCCGCCAGGTGCCATTCTTCTTGAGCACGAGCACCGGGTTAGCTAACCACTCTGGGTGAAAGACTTCAACAATAAACCCGGCCGCCAAGAGCCGGGCCACCTCCTCACCAATGGCTTTCCGCCTCTCTTCATTAAACCGCCAAAGGAATTGCCTGACCGGCTTAAATTTCGGATCAACATTGAGAGTGTGCTCAGCGAGTTCTCTAGGTACACCTGGCATGTCAGAAGGTTTCCATGCAAAGATGTCCCTGTTCTCACGGATGAACTCGATGAGCGCGCTTTCCTATTTCGGATCCAAATTGGCACTGATGCTAAACTGCTGAGATGAGTCACCCGGAACGAAATCAACAAGCTTAGTCTCATCAGCTGATTTAAATTTCATTGCCGGCTCATGCTCCGTGGTCGGCTTTTTCAGAGATGTCATATCTGTTGGGTCAACATTATCCTTGTAAAACTTCAGCTCCTCTGTTGCACAAACAGATTCTGCATAAGCCGCATCACCTTCCTCACACTCCAAGGCTATCTTTCGGCTACCATGAACCGTAATGGTCCCATTGGGACCCGGCATCTTGAGCTGTAGGTATATGTTACACGGCCGTGCCATGAACTTGGCGTAAGCCGGCCGCCCAAATATGGCATGATACGGACTTCTTATCTTGACCACCTCAAAGGTCAATTTTTCCACCCTGTAGTTGTACTCATCTCCAAAGGCCACTTCCAATTCGATCTTACCAACTGGATAAGCCGGCTTACCAGGCACCACACCATGAAAAACAATATTGGACTGGCTGAGGTTCTTATCAATCAACCCCATACGACGGAAGGTCTCATAATAGAGGATGTTGATGCTGCTGCCTCCGTCCATGAGCACCTTAGTGAACTTATATCCTCCCACCTGAGGAGCCACCACCAGGGCCAAGTGACTTGGATTATGAACCCGGGGAGGGTGATCCTCCCTACTCCACACAATAGGATGCTCAGACCATCTTAAATAGCGTGGAACCGCCGGCTCAACAGCATTCACAGCCCTCTTGTGAAGCTTCTGATCTCGCTTACACAGACTGGTGGTAAACACATGGTACTGTCCACCATTGAGCTGCTTTGGATTGGTCTAGTATCCCCCCTGTTGCTGCTGATGACCCTGGCCGGACTGCTGATTAAAGCCCCCTTGAACATTCTGAGGATTGGAATTTGAGCCGCCGCCCGGGCCATGAAAGCCGCCGGCGCCTGAGCCGCCGCCCGAGCCATTATTGCCATTAAAGGCATTGGAATTCTTAAAGGCCTTCATGATTGTGCAATCTTTCCATAGATGAGTAGCTGGCTTCTCCCTAGAGCCATGCCTTGGACAAGGCTCATTCAACAACTGCTCAAGCGTTGGGCCTGAACCGCCGGCTCGGGGAGGTGGCCTCCCTTTACGTCGCTGGTTGTTACCCTGTGAGCTGGCATTGGCCACAAACTCCATACTGCCATCAGCCTTACGTTTGTTACCTCCTTGATTTGCCGGGTTATGCTGAGGGCCCTTGCCATTGCCGTTCTTTTTTCCCTTCCCTGTCTTTTCATCATCTGACGCGGGGTCCTTGGTACTATCAGAGTCGGCGTACTTGACGAGAGCCGCCATCAGCGTACCCATATCATTGCAGTCGCGCTTGAGCCGCCCGAGTTTCATCTTCAGGGGCAGGAAACGACAATTCTGCTCCAACATAAAGACTGCAGAGCCGGCATCCATCTTGTCAGATGAATGTATTATCTCTTTGACCCGGCGAACCCAATGTGTCGTAGACTCACCCTCCTGCTGTTTACAGTTAGTCAAATCCACAATTGACATAGACTGCCTACAGGTATCTTTGAAGTTTTGGATGAACCAGGCTTTCAGCTCAGCCCAAGACCCGATAGAATTCGGTGGCAGCCCTTTCAACCAAGTGCGGGCAGTCCCATCTAACATCATGGTGAAGTACTTGGCCATCGCCGCTTCGCTGACCCCCAGCAATTCCATGGCCATCTCGTAACTCTCGATCCAGGCTCCGGGTTGTAAATCAGCCGTGTAATTAGGCACCTTCCTAGGCCCTTTGAAGTCCTTGGGTAGACGTTCATTATGGAGAGCCGGCACTAAACAAGGGACGCCTCCAGTCCTCGTAGGGATACCCACGTCGACGGAAGCCGTCGGATAAGCCGGGGGTGTCTGGTAAGCCGTCAACTGAGGCACCTGCTCCGCCTCTTGCCGTGCTCTGTCTTGGTCTGCTGCGTGAAAGGCCCCGTTATGAGCCGGGCCATGGCCAGGTGGCAAGTCACGGCGTCGGACATTACTTGAGCCGGTCGCTGAGACCATGTGTCTGCTATAACTCGGGCTCCGGCCTGGACGAGGGGTTGAATGGACCCTGTCCCGGCTATAAGAGTACGCCTCTTGCTGCGCCAAAGCTGTCTGAAGGAGCTCCCTGACCCGGCGGGTTTCGACCGCTGTTGGAGAGTCGCCATCAATTGGGAGAGCCGCCAGCCGTGCCGCCGCGGCGACCATGTTTTCCAACGGGTTGGCATAATGACCCGGTGGTATTGGCACATACTGAGGCGGGGCAGGGTTCGCCCGGGGCGGTCCCATTACTTGGGGCTGAATTGGTGTCCCAGTCCCGGGCACTATGATCTCCGGCGGGTTACTAGACCTTGCACCTGGCGTGTTGAAGAGGTTTTGAGGATCGTAAACCGGAGGGAGTCGAGATTGGGCCTTTTGATGCCTCCTTCTCATGACCTCATTGGATGTGTTTTGATCCATCGTGAGCCGGAAGGACTGTGCCTGAATCAACTGAGTCTGGGCGTCGAGAGCCGCCCTCTCCACAGCCATCCTGATCCCCTCCGCCGCCAGATCCTCCTTGGCCTTTGCTAGATCCAGTTTTAATTGTGCCACCTCCGCGTCATGAACTTGATCCGCCGGAGCTACCGTAGCGGCTAACAGGACCGTCATCTTATCTGTAAGATCCATCAGTGCCTGAGCCGGCGAAGGCACCGGGCTTCCTGACTCGGAGGCGGGGTTTTGAACAGGTTGCGTGCCGGCCATGAAGATTCCAACCCGGCTCGGCGGTTCGAAAGGGTCCGGAATGCTGTCGCCATCGGAACAACCCCTGAGCCTGCCATCCTGAAGTTGATACAACGAATTTGACTCATCCGTAGATGACTCGCCGTCCGAGCCGGCAGCCGTCTCATCGGCAGATCCAGACCCTTCAGAGAGTCCTCCATGAACACATCCCACAAAAGCATGCTTCAAGGCAGGTAGAGCCCGGGCGGGTCGTGCACGCTGAGCCGTCTCGATGAGATCGGCGCAGAGATCCGGCTCAGGGCCCGGCTCACCAATCTTGCCAATGAAGACATGAATTCCGCCAAAGGGGACCCGGTACCCGTACTCAATTGAGCCGGCGTCGGGGCCCCAGTTTGCATCATCGATGTAGAGCTTGCCGCGACGACTCTTGGTCATCCGGCCCACAGCGTATCCCTTGAGCCCTTCGAAGCTGCCCTTCAAGAACTCAAATCCACCGCGCGCTGGCCCCACGGTGGGCGCCAACTGTCGTGGAATTGTCACGGCAGATGTCCTCGAGCTAGGACTTAGTCATGGAGCCATCGCAGCTAGGAAGCTTAAAGGTGTTAAACGGGACAAGGGACGCGGGGGTTATACTGGTTGCATATATTTGACACGGAATTGGGTCCTATGTCTTGCGGCCGCAGATCAAAGAAGTTCAGAACCTCTCTAAAGAATTTTGAGCCGGGCGGTGCGAAGCCCCGGCTCATGTGATCAGCAAATATCACCACCTCACCATCTCTTGGTTGAGGTCTTTCCTCCGACGGGTCAGGGGCACGATAAGACATGATTTCCTTCTTGGGCAAGTAACCCGTCTTTACGAAATCAGCTAGAGTGTCGTCGGTGACATTGGATCTCATCCAGTTGCACGTGATGGGTGCCTTGGGAGCTTTGGGAGGCATTGTGAAAGATGAAGCCTATGACAAAAGGAAAATGTCCGGTTCAATTATAAGCCGGCAGACGTCTACAGTTTAATACTCAAATGGCGGCTTATGAGAGGGGCCTAATGACATATGGTTAAGTGCATCGGGTTATCTAAGCCGCTGCAGGTATCGTGAATAATTCAAGTTGTATACAGCTTTATCATAATCGAGCCGGAAATTTTACAGCGCGTGGCTTCTTTTAAGCCGGAAATGTGAGCCGCCATAGCTCAGCAGATGCAATTTTTGACTAAGTGTGGTGAAAACAAGTTTCACAGGTCGCAGTAATTATTTTGGATCAAACGGTTGGCTAAAAGGAAAAAAATTCTAGACCTAGAACAGACACAGAAAAAGTTCAAGGGTTTGAACGGAGCCTTATGCAATGAAAGGGGATCTATGTACATTGGGAACGGGCGTGAAACAGCTACCGCAGCAGTTCTGTACAGTCTAAAGATCAAGAAAAGGTGGTAATAATGGAATCTATCAAGGGCTTGTGATGAACGGCGACGAACACGGGAAGAATAGCAAAGAACCCTAATGCAGATCTATTTTATGGAATGGCAAGGGCTTACGGGTGCTAGAGAGCTGCGGAGGTCGCCGCCGTTTCTCTGGTCACGTCAGGTTGATGCAGCGGCCTGAGTCGGTGAAGACGAGGAGACCCGCGGCGGCGGCGGCGGTGGAGCTCGAGCGGCAGTACAGTGGCGAGAGGAGGAAGACGATGGAGGCGACGAGTAACTGGAGCCTCATGGGCCGGGCTATTTATAAGGTGAGGCTCATAAGTGGGCGCGAGAAACGAGGAGGCCGCGGCGTGATTATCTCACCACAAAAACGCCTCGATTTTCGGGATGGCCTTTAAAGATAAGATCCGTTGAGGATATGGTGGGATAAAAAATGGACTTAATGGAAGATGACGTCATGGCGGGTTACCAGGAATCCAAAAGATGACGTCACGGCGGGTTATAACCTTTGCACGACCATAAGCCGGAAGATCTTTTCTCTCAAAAGAATTGAAGATTGACATGAACCGGTTCAAATCAATCTGGGGCCTAATGTTGAGGATATAACCCTTAGAGTCACCCGCCAGGAGGGGCCGGGTTACTCATAATGGTCATCACGCGAAGCCCAGTACCGAGCTTGAAGACGGCGGGTCAATGATGGGCCTAAGACCCGGAGATGGCTTAAGGCCCGTAGTGATAAACCGCCGTATGGCAAGACTTGTAGTGTAAGGCAAGAATAGTTGAGAGTCCGAGCCGGACACTCTTATGAGCCGGCCGGAACTCTGAGAGCCGCTGGGCGTCAACCTCTCTATATAAAGGGACGACCCGGCGGCGGTTTAGGGACGGGTAAGATCTCGTCGAGAGCCAGCCATAGCAATCAAGCTCACTGGTCATCGAAACCATAATCAATACCACCTCAACTGGACGTAGGCTTTTACCTTCACTGTAAGGGGCCGAACCAGTATAACCCCCGTGTTCCTTGTCCCGTTTAACCCCTTTAAGCTTCCTAGCTGCGATGGCTCCACGACTAAGTCCTAGCTCGAGGACATCTGCCGTGACAATTCCACGACACTTTCTGATCGATCTATTCAAGAGTCCGTAGTAAAATAACACGAAGCTATTCTTTCCGTTCGATCTATCGTAGAGTTCGTACTAGAATAACACCTTAAGACACAAATCAACCAAAACCCTAATGTCACCTAGATAATCCAATGTCACCTCAAGTATCCATGGGTATGATTATACGATATGCATCACACAATCTCAGATTCATCTATTCAACCAACACAAAGTACTTCAAAGAGTGCACCAAAGTTTCTACCGGAGAGTCAAGACGAAAACGTGTGCCAACCCCTATGCATAGGTTCATGGGCGGAACCCGCAAGTTGATCACCAAAACATACATCAAGTGGATCACGTGATATCCCATTGTCACCACAGATAAGCACGGCAACACATACATCAAGTGTTCTCAAATCCTTAAAGACTCAATCCGATAAGATAACTTCAAAGGGAAAACTCAATCCATTACAAGAGAGTAGAGGGGGAGAAACATCATAAGATCCAACTATAATAGCAAAGCTCGCGATACATCAAGATCGTATCACCTCAAGAACATGAGAGAGAGAGAGATCAAACACATAGCTACTGGTACATACCCTCAGCCCCGAGGGTGAACTACTCCCTCCTCGTCATGGAGATTGCCGGGATGATGAAGATGGCCACCGGTGAGGGATCCCCCCTCCGGCAGGGCGCCGGAACAGGGTCCCGATTGGTTTTTGGTGGCTACAGAGGCTTGCGGGCTTTTTTGGAGCCGGCTTCGATTGGGCGCGCCGTCTTGGCGAATTTTTTTGAAGTCGGAAGGCGGGAGTCTGCCGGCGCGCGCACCGGGCCGCGGGCCGGCCACTTGCCGCCTGCGAACCACGTGGCATCCCTTGGCTAAAAAGCCTGCCAGCCCATGCGCGCAACGAGACATCGCCGCAGGTCGGGGGCCCACCACTCCTACGCCCGGGCCCAGGCGCGGATTCTCTGTGGCCCGAAGCCGCCCGCACGTCTTCCTGCGGCGGTTTCGGCACGCCCTTAGGGCGTAATAATCGCGGGGCGTGGGGGGAGTGAGTGTAGTTAATCCCATGTCTCACCCCACGCCTCGCCTCCTCGGCTTCACCGTGCGAATCTATAAGTAGGGGGAGGGGGAAACGGCAGGCGCTCGCACGCCCCTCTCCTCTCTGCCATCTTCTTCCTTCTACTCTTCCTTGCAACAGCGCCTCGCCGCCGCACCGTTCTACCACTCAATTCTCCGCCGCCGCGCTCATTCTCGCCAGCCCTACGCCGCGATGCAGTACGGCGGGGATTGGGACGGCTCCAACGTCCATGAGGATCACGTCGAGTTCCTCCGCAAGACGCGGCGGTTGCCCGGCGCGGACAAGGTGCGGGTCCGTCTCGCGCCGGAGAAGGAGATCACGCCGGAGCCGGAGGAAGGCGAGCGGGTAGTCTTCCGCTCGCATTTCTTGCACGGCATCGGCTTGCCCGCGAGCGCCTTCTTCCGCTCCTTTCTCGAGTGCTACCAACTCCAGCTGCACCACCTCACCCCGAACACGGTGGTGCTGCTGTCCGCCTTCGTCACCTTGTGCGAAGGCTACCTCGGCGTCCTCCCCACCCTCGAGCTCTGGGGGAGTTCTTCCAGTCCAAGCTGGGGACGCGTATGCAGGGCGTGCCGGCTCAGAGTGGCGCCTTCATCGCGATGCGGAGGGTGACTGCCGACAACCCCTTCCCTGTCATCACGCTGATCCAGTCGGTGAAGCTATGGCAGAAGTCATATTTCTATGTGAAGAACGTCGCCCCGCAGGGCGACTACGTCAATTTGCCGGCTTACGAAGCTGGCCCACCAGCGGGCAGGCGGCCCCAGTGGTCCTATCGGGCCGTGACGCTGACGCCGGCTGGAGCCGCAGCTATCGCCCGACTGCGGGTGATGATCCAGTCGGAGGGCTTATCAGGGCCCGACCTGCTGGCCGCCTTCGTCACGCGTCGGGTGCTCCCGCTCCAGAGCCGCCCTTATCTGATCTGTCAGATGAGCGGCCAGCTCGATCCGAGTCGGATGTGCACCAAAGACATGCCGCACGACGAAGTGGCCCATATGGTGAACTACCTTGCGAACCGCAAGCTCTCCGTAGAGTGGCAGTTTGACAAGGAGCCGTATTGCCGAGCTCACCCGCCGCCCACGGTATGTTCTCTTTTTCTCTTTCTCCTCTCTCAGTTTTGTCGCCGAGTTCCTTTTGGCCGACTCTGACTAGTCGGCTTGTCTCGACAGAGCCCTCTTCTTCGACCTGCAGGCGGGTCGGACGCGGAGCGCCGATTCGTCCCCGACCGGGCGGAGCACGATCTGGAGGACCCCGACTTGGGGGCGGCCGCCATGGACGACAACACCGAGGCGGGCGGTGGCCAAGCCGGCGGCGAGGCAGGCGGCTCCGGGCTTGGAGTCAGCTTCGACGACTGGCCGGATGATGACGAGGCGGAAGTCGTCCCACGCCGCCAGCCGGCGCCTGGACACGGCGTGGGTTCCTCCGCCGCGCCGCCTGCTCGGGGCGGCGGGCAAAAGCGTCGTGCCGCGCCGGGCTTGTTCTGCAGTCGGCCGAAGAAGCCCAGAGGCGGGGCAGCGGCGACCAGGAGGGAGGAGGCGGCCGCGAAGGCGGCCCGCTTCCGCAATGCGGTGAGGTAGCCACAGACGGTGTCGGCGTAAGTATATACTCCTTCGTGTATTCTTTTTTCTTTTCTCTGGTAGTTCCTGAATCCTCGTCCTTTCTGCAAAAAACCAGAGCTCCATTGTCGCTCGAGCGGGCTGCTGCCGCCTCCGTCGTTGGGTCGCCGGGAGGATCTGGGAGCACTACTCGCCGCGTGGACCCCCGTGCCGATCTTCAGGCGGCGACGGAGCAGAACGCGCGGGAGGCGCGGGAGGAGCGAGAGGAGCGGGAGGCGGAGGCATTGAGGGCGGCCGCCGCCAAGGCGGCGCAGGAGGAGGAGGCGGCGAAGGCGCGCGCTGACGCCGTGGCCAAGGCCCAAGCAGAGGCTGCGGCTGCGGCGATGGCGGAGGGGGCCTTGCTGGTCACCCCACTGCGTGTCGCGGCGCCTGGGGCCCCAGAGCCCCCGCCAGAAGAAGCCGGCGGTGACCACCCGGGGCTGGAGAGGGAGGACGACGTCGTCTTCCTGGAGAGGGTGGCGGCACCGGCCCCGCCGACTGGGGTGACTCAAGGCGGCCGGCCTGACCTGCCGCCTGTGCAATCGGCCGGGGGCGAGCCGGCCGCGAGGACTGATCTGGTGGTCCGGACACCGTCGCGCCAGCGCACGGGGAAGGCCGCATCAGAGCCGCAGAAGGCTGCATCAGAGCCGCAGCCAGCCGCGGGCTCCAGCTCGTCGGCCCAGGATATGGAGGCGGCCAGCGCCAGCTCGGGGTGGACGCCGGGCGGAGGGACGGCCGTGATGAATGTGGCCACGCAGGACGTCCGGACCTGGCTTCAAGCCCAGGCTACGGCGCTGAGGAAGTATAATGACGAGTTCCTTGCGACGCGGGCGGCCATCCGGGTTAGTCTTCTTGTCTTTGCTTTTTTGATCTTGATTTCTTCCGTGGGGGCGCGTCAGCACACCCACTGGGTGTAGTCCCCGAGTTCCGAGTTGGCTGCTGAGCAGGCGGCTTGGAACTCCCTAGCAGACCTTGTGTTGCTATTCTTGTTCTCATTCGCTCTCCTGCCTGACTTGCAGGACTACCACAACCTCCGCGCGGCTGCCTTCAACTCCCAGGCTCGGGAACTGACCCAGAAGACTGCTGACCTATCTGAGAGCCGGGATAAGTGCTTCGTCCTTTATCTCATGTGGGGGCGCGTCAGCGCACCCACTGGGTGTAGTCCCCGAGATTCGGGCCGACTGCTGAGCAGTCGGGTCGGATCTTCCTTGACGACTTCTTCTTATTGCTTCTTTTTTCTCTGCCATCCCTGCAGCGGCTAACGCCAGTCTAAGGGAGCAGCTGGGAGGGTCTCAGGCCGCCCTTCGTGCTAAGGAGGCCGAGTTTGCCGCCTTGGCGCAGGAGCATGACCGCCTAGCCAAGAGGTTGGCCGACCAGGAGGAGAGCCACAAGGCGGCCCTGAAGGCGGTGCAGGACAGCGAGGCCGCCCTCCAGGCCGAGTACGAGACAGAGGCGGCTAGCTGGGCTGAAGTGAAGCAGACGCTGATCAATGGCTATGGCCAGATCGAAGATTTGGTTGACGGTAAGCCGCCTTCTTCTTCGTCCTTTCTTGCCGCTTGCCGTTTTTGGCTCGTTTTCTGACTTGGTGTTTTCTCTTCTTTCTCTTTCTTTCTTGCGTAGAGTACTTCCCTGGCTACTCTACCGCTGCCAACCAGATCATCGAGGCCCGCCGCGAGGCACAGAGGCAGGCTGGCGCCGAGATTGTGCCAAACGCTCGCCGGTCGCTGGAGGAGCAGCTGTTAGCGATCCAGGCCCGCCTCCAGCCGGCTCATCGCCTGCTCCGCCGGCTTCAACGTGTCGGGGCGCAGATGTTGGCCGCCCTCTGGCCTGGCGAAGTGGTTCCCCACACCCCCAGTCGGACTGCCGACTGGCTGGAGGTGGCGGTCGGCCGCTTCGAAGCCTGGAAGGCTTCGGCGGCTCGGTCCAGCGCCAGGCGGGCGCTGGAGTTCGTCAAGGCCTGGTATCCCGGGCTGAGTCTGGACCAGCTGGCCACCTGGCGGCAGCAGGCCGACACGGAGCTAGAGCCGGCGCGGCCGGCTATCATCCGGCGGGCTTCAGCGATCGCCGACTACACCGACACCAGCGCCTTCGCCCCTGAGGTGGACGACAACGGTGTTGCCCAGCTGGAGGAATGGTTCGGGCTGAACCCGGCAGACAGCAAAGACTCGGCGGAGGAGATCGACTCCAGCGACGAGGGCGAAGAGGAGGAGGAGGAGGGTGAAGACGCCGGGCCGGATGGTGGAGCGGCCGGCCAGCATCAGCTTGACTATGCCTCCAGCAACACGGCACGCGCGGGTGCACCGCCTGCCGCCGGCGATGATCAAGCCGAGACCCGCCAGCCGGCCACTCCTTCAGCTGGTGACGCCGTCTCCACCGACCAACCCGGCTCCCACACCGCGCCTTTAGTATAGTCTGCTATCTTTATTTTCCTGTCTTATCACTTTTAGAACAATATTTTGTTAGGTTTGCACAATTCTACCCACTGGGGGTGTATTCGAACTATGTTGATTGCCGGCCTGTTGGGGGCTTTATATGTAGATATGACTATGGATGTGTTTGGCTTTTCCTTGTTCTTTGCTTTTCATCCTTCTGCTATTTCCTTTGCCGCCCTCCCTTGGTTGCCGCCTCCCCAGTCAGACAGTTGCTCTGCAATCTGTGGCTGGAGAAGTGCTTGGCCAGTTGGGAGGGCAAGTACTCTAGCTTCGTTGGATTATAGCGAAGTGTTTGGGAAGCCGGCCAGCCGGCTGTTCTGACAGCCGACAAGCATGGTTGGAGGCCGTCTTTTCGCTATACAAGTTCATTAGTCCTTAGCCGTTTTTCGTGTGGGCATCCTTTCTACCTTGGCTCTTGCTAGTCGGACAGTCGGTTCTTCGAGCTGCGACTTTCAACAAGAGAGGACTCGGGAGCCGGCACACTACTTGTCTGACTTCAGGTAGAACTTTAATATAGCTTAAGGTGGCCAGTCCCCGGGCCGACTAGTCAAACCCGGTGCCAGACAGAAAATCAAATGTAATAATACATTCATGGATATGACACTCGTCACTCATAGATAAATGAAGGCAGTCCCCGAGTGCCCCTCGGGGGGCCTGTTGTTTTCGTACTTAATACAAAAGGGTAGCATGATACATACTGCTTTTAACTGTAAAATCTTCTCAGGAGGTTCGCGTTCCATGGTCGCTCCGACTCCTTGCCAGAATCATCCCTCTTGCGTGCTCTTAGTTTTTGCGCGTCGATCAGGTAGTAGGAGTCGTTGCCTAGTGCCTTGCTGATGACGAAAGGGCCTTCCCAAGGGGCCGAGAGCTTGTACTGGCCGGCTGTTCGCTGGATCAGCCGAAGCACAAGGTCGCCCTCCTGGAAAGATCTTGGCTTGACCTTGCGGTTGTGGTAACGGCGCAACCCCTGCTGGTAGATGGCGGATCGGCTGAGTGCTAACAGTCGGCCTTCTTCTAGCAGGTCGACACCGTCTTCTCGCGCTTCCTTGGCCTCCGCCTCCGTGTACATGGTGATCCGAGGCGAGTCGAACTCGATGTCGGTTGGGATGACAGCCTCGGCACCATATACAAGGAAGAATGGAGTGAAGCCGGTTGACTTGTTAGGGGTAGTACGCAGACTCCAGAGGACAGCCGGCAGCTCATCGAGCTAGCAGCCGGCCGATCGCTCCAGTGGTACGACCAGTCGGGGCTTGATGCCGGAGAGGATGAGTCCGTTTGCTCGCTCGACCTGGCCGTTTGACTGCAGGTGGGCAACGGACGCTAAGTCCAGTCGGATGCCCTGCGTCGCGCAGAAACGTGCCAGTGCTCCTTTGGCAAAGTTTGTGCCGTTCTCGGTGATGATGCTGTGCGGTACGCCGTATCGAGTAGTGATGTCTGTGACGAACGTCACGACAGTGGGCCCGTTCAGCTTCTTGATCGGCTTCGCTTCGATCCACTTGGTAAACTTGTCCACGGCGACAAGCAGATGTGTCAAGCCGCCGCGGGCTATCTTGAATGGGCCCACCATGTCCAGTCCCCAGACGGCAAAGGGCCAGGTGAGGGGAATGGTCTTGAGTGCAGAAGCCGGCAGGTGTTGCTTGGAACTGAAGACTTGGCATCCTCTGCAGCTCTTGACTATCTCTTTGGCATCTTCCAAAGCAGTCGGCCAAAAGAAACCGTGGCGGAAAACTTTGGCCACAAGTGATCTTGAGGCTGCGTGGTGGCCGCATTCGCCTTGATGGATATCCTTGAGGATTGCCACTCCTTTCTCTGGCTCGACGCAGCGCTGGAAGACTCCAGTGACACTGCGCTTGACAAGCTCTCTGTTTATTATTGCATATGCTCCGGCTCGTCGTTGCACTAGTCTTGCTGAGATCTCATCAGCCGGCAGCTCTCTGTTGACTAGGAATTTGAGGATGGGCTGGGCCCATGATGGAGCTGTGACTTCTTCTACTGTTAGTACGGCCACCATGACTCGGGTGGGTGGGTCGGGTGGCGTGGAATTGGAGTCGGCCACCGCTTCTTGTGTTGCTGCAGTCCCCGGGCCGACTGCTGCAGTCCACGGGCCGGGTTCTGAAGTCCCTGAGCCGGGTGCGACTACGGCAGTCCCCGGGCCGGTTGTCGAAGTCCCCGTGCCGCCTGCGGGGTTCCTCCAGTCGGATCTGACTGCATCATGGACAGGCGGTACGAAGATAGAGTCCGACTCTGGAGACGGCTTGATGAACGGCTTGAGGAGGCGCTGGAGGGAGACACCGGTTGGTATAGCCTGTCGGGTGGACCCGATCCGTGCCAGGGCATCTGCTTGGTCGTTGTCGGCCCTTGGTACGTGAAGGAACTCGCACCCTTCGAAGTACCCACTGATCTGCTGGACGAGGAATCGATAGCTCGCCATGTTTGCATCCTTGGCGTCCCAGTCGCCAGATGACCGCTGGACCACCAAGTCTGAGTCGCCATAACACAGGATCCGGCGTATGCCGAGTTCTTTGGCTAGCCGGAGCCCATGTATGAGCGCCTCGTACTCGGCCACGTTGTTGGAGGCGGCGAAGTGGATTTGCAGCGTGTATCTGAGTTTGTCGCCTTTGGGAGAGGTGAGGACGATGCCGGCTCCCAAGCCGGTGCGCATCTTGGACCCGTCGAAGTGCATCCGCCAATGGGTAGAGTCGGGAGCCGGCGGTAGGTACTGGGTCTCGGCCCAGTCGACGAGGAAGTCGGCCAATGCTTGGGACTTGATGGTGGTGCGGGGTTGGTAGAAGATTGTGTACGGTGCCAATGCAATGGCCCATTTAGCCACCCGGCCGGATGCATCCCGGCTGCCTATGATCTCGGCAAGTGGGGCGGTGCACACGACCGTGATGGGATGCTCTTGGAAGTAGGGCTTCAGCTTCTTGGCGGCGAAGTACACCCCATAGCACATCTTCTGGTAGTGCGGGTAGTTTTGCTTTGAGCTGGTTAGTACTTCGCTTAGATAATACACCGGCCTCTGGACTAGCTGGGCTCGGCCTTCTTCCGGGCGCTGGACCACGACAACTGTACTGACCACTCGGCTAGTCGCGGCAATGTAGAGGAGCATGGGCTCCTTCTCAGTCGGTGCCGCCAGGACAGGTGGAGTTGTCAGCATCTTCTTCAACTCATGGAAGGCTTGGTCGGCTTGGTCATTCCACTCGAAATGAGTGGACTTCTTCATGAGTCGGTACAGGGGGAGAGCCTTCTCTCCTAGTCGGCTGATAAAGCGGTTTAAGGAGGCCAGGCACCCAGTGAACTTCTGCACATCTCGCAATTTGGTGGGAATCTCCATCCTCTCGATGGCCTTGATCTTCACAGGGTTGCACTCGATGCCGCGTTCGGAGACCAGAAAGCCTAGCAGCTGGCCGGCTGGTACTCCGAACACGCATTTCTCGGGGTTGAGCTTCATCTGGAATCGGCGCAAGTTGGCAAATGTTTCTTTGAGGTCCTCCAGCAGGGTGCCGCGCTTCTCTGTCTTCACCACAATGTCGTCTACGTAGACATGGGCATTTCTGCCGAGTTGCTTGAGGAGGCATTTCTGCATGCAACGCTGAAAAGTGGCACCGGCATTCCTTAAGCCAAATGTCATAGTCAGGTAACAGAAAGCTCCGAATGGTGTGATGAAGGCAGTCTTCAGGCGGTCTGCTGGGTCCAACTTGATTTGATGGTACCCTGAGTAGGCATCCAAAAAACTCAACAGCTCGCATCCGGCCGTGGAGTCTATCACTTGGTCAATCCGTGGCAAAGCAAACGGATCTTTGGGGCAGGCCTTGTTGAGGCTGGTGTAGTCTATACACATGCGCCACTTGTTATTCTTCTTCAATACCAAGACTGGGTTGGCAAGCCACTCTGGAAAAAAATACTTCCATAATAAATCCAGCAGCGAGGAGCCGGGCTATCTCTTCTCCTACGATTCTTCGCTTCTCTTCTGACAGTCGGCGGAGGGGCTGCTTGACCGGCTTCGCGTCGGCTCGGACGTGTAATTTGTGCTCGGCGAAATCCTTCAGGACACCCGGCATGTCCTTTGGGGACCATGCAAAGACGTCTCGATTCTCATGGAGGAAGTTGACGAGCTCGCCTTCCTATTTACTGTCCAGGTTTGCCCCAATGACAGCAAACCTTTCCGGGTTCTCCGGGTCCAGAGGTATCTTCTTCGTCTCCTTGGCCGGCTGGAAGGAGCCCTGCGCATCATAATCTTTGGGGTTGGGGGACAAGGCCGGCTGCTTGCCGGCCATGGCCACAACCCGTTCCAGCATCTTCTTCTCTTCTGCCACTACGAGGGACTCGGCTAGCTGACTGCTGGCCATAGCGCACTCGATGGACTTCTTGTAGTCGCCGGCTACAGTGATGATCCCCTTCGAGCTCGGCATCTTCATCTTTAGGTAGGTGTAGTGGGGCACAACCATGAACTTGGCCAGAGCAGGTCGGCCAAGCAAAGCATGGTAGGGGCTCTCCAGATCCACTACCTCAAACCAGATCGCTTCTCGGCGAAAATGATCCTTGTCTCCAAAGAGAACATCCATCTTGGTCTTGCCGATCGGGGAACAAGACAAGCCGGGCACGATGCCATGGAACACGGTCCGGCTTGGCATGAGCTGCTTCACCTTGATGTTCAGCTTCGCCATGGTATCGTGGTACAGTATATTGATACTGCTTCCGCCATCAATCAGGACGCGGGAGAATCGGGCAGCTCGCCTCTCCGTCGCGAGGGTGACATCCAAGACTAGTGCATAGGAGCCAGGGGATGGCATCACCTCTGGGTGGTCGGCCTGGCCCCAGTTGATGGGCTTCTCGGACCAGTGCATGAACTCGGGGGTGCTAGAGGCGACTGCGTTGACCTCTTGGTGCTGATGGCGCCGACTACGCTTGTCTTCAACTTGGCTTGTGAAGACGACGTAGGCAGCGTGCTCTTCAGGGAACTCATCTTGAATGGCTCCGACTACTGGTCGAGCCGCCGGCTGCTGGGGGGCTGGAGGTGGCGGGCCGGGAGGCGGAGGCGGCACCAGCCCCTCGCCCTTGGAGATTCGCGTGAGCCAGTGGCACTTTCGGGTCGTGTGGTTGGACGGCTTCGCGCCGCTGTGGAACTTGCAGGGGGCGTCGACAGTCTGCTCGTAGGAGAAAGCCGGCTGCCAAGCCGGCCTGCCACCCTTCTTCTTGGGAGCGGGCCGCTCTTCGGGCTGCTCATCTTCAACTGTGGCCACTTGCCGACTGGTGGAGGGCGGCATAGGGGCCTTGCGCTTGTGATCGTTCTGGTAGGGGCGTCAATTGGAGTCGCCAGCCGGCGTCTTGGGAGCCGGAGCGATCACCTTCCCAGAGGCGTCCACTCGAAGCTCGGTCTTCATAGAGGAGTCGGCCGTGGCGTACTTGTTCGCGATGATCAGCAGTTCGTCGAGGGTAGCCGGCTCGTCGCAGAGGAGTCGGTGCTTGAGGAGGGTGCCCTCTCGGCACCCGGCGGTGAAGTACTCGATGGCCTGAACCTCGTGCACCCCCTCGCAGGAGTTGCGGAGCTCGGCCCACCGCGTGAGGTAGTCGCGGGTCGACTCGTTTGGCCCTTGGACGCATAGGGAGAGTTGGCGAGGCTTGGGAGGCCGCTTGTACGTGCTGGTGAAGTTACAGACAAAGACTTCCGTGAAGTCCAGCCAACTGTTGATGCTGTAGGGCTTGAGGCTGTTGAGCCAGGTGCGCGCCGTGCCCTGTAGCATGAGGGGGACGTACTTCACGGCTACACGCCGATTGTCGTTGGCTATGCTGACAGCAGTAGAGTAGTCGATGAGCCAATCTTCCGGCTTCACAGAGCCGTTGTACTTAGGCGTGTCTCTGGGGAGCGAGAACCCTTTGGGGAAGGGCTCGTCGCGGATGCGGGGGCCAAAGCATGGTGGACCGACATCATCTTCTTCTTCTAGCACCAGGGACCGAGCCAGGCGGTCGATCCGGTGGCGGGCGTTGTTCTCGCCGACTCCTTCACGGTGGCCTAGTCGGCCACCAAGAGTCGGATGCGTGACAGGCGGCGGGGTGGGGTATCTCTCCCCTCGAGGTGGGGGAGGAGGCGGATTTCCTTGGCGCTCCACCGCTCGAGGGCGGCCTTCCGCGTCGCGCTCGATGGTGATACGAGTCCGGCTGCGGCTAGCAGCCGGCTCCTTGTCTTTCCTCACGCGGGCGCCACTCGCAGTCGGCGACCGGGATGTCGCGGCGTGCTCCCGGCGCGGGGGAGGACTCTCAGCGCGGGCGCCGGCTTCGTGCCGTTCTGCGGCCGCGTCGATCAGCTGCTGGATCCGCCTTGTCATGTAGGGGAGCTCATCGGCTCCCAGCCCATTTAGCTCTTCAGCGGCCGCCTGAGCGGCTCGCAGATTCTCGAGCGGGGTGGCGTAGACGGGGCGGTCTGCCCCCAGCATGCTGGCGATAGCCGCGCGGCGCTTCTGGACGAAGCCGGCTCGGCTCGGCCCGCCACGAGGCGGCGTGCCAAAGGCGGCGCGGTCGACTTCGCGCTGGTGAGCCTCGGTGAGGCGTCTCATGGAGGCTATCTTCTGGCCTTCCGCGATGAGGGCGAGGCGGCGTGCCTCCAAGGTCTCGGCGTCGGCGTCGGACGGGATGGGGACGGATAAGTCGTGCATCGCCGCTTGCAGGGCGTCGTGGGCGTTCTCGCCCGAGTTGGCGACGTGGCTGATGACCAACACTTCGGTGACAGCGCTGCTGCCGCTGTCAGCTCGAGGGAGAGGGTCGTCGAAGACCACCACGTCGGAGGGGTAGGCGTCGAGCGATGCCGTGTCGGAATCGACAAGCATCGGGTCGGTGGAGCCGACCGACTCCAAGTCTACAGCAGGCTCGCTGGAGACGCGAAGTTGGTCGAGGAGGCTGACGAGGCGGCTCTCGGGGTAGTCCGTGCCCGCCTCGGACGCGGGCTCGTCGGAGATGCGAGTCTCGCCGAGCAGATCGGCGAGGCAGCTCGCTGCGCAGGCGTCGTCGACGCCTTGCAGCGCGTCGGGGCAAACGCCATCGGGCGCAGCAGGCTCGCTGCGCTCGCGGGGGAGAAAAAGGGTTCCCGTCCAGAACAGGTCTCCGGACGACGGTGCACCTGGCCCCACGGTGGGCGCCAAATGTCGGGTGGTAGGTGCGACATATGCCAACGGGTGGCTTATCATTGTGGGAGCCAGTAAGACGTCGCCGGTGCCTGGAAACGGGATGAGGCGAAGACATGCACGCCGGCGAATCTTACCCAGGTTCGGGGCTCTCCGTGGAGATAACACCCCTAGTCCTGCTCTGCGGGGTCTCCGCATGATCACTAGATCAAAACGAGTAGCTACAAGTGCTCCTTGAGCTATCGGATTCGAGGGAGAAGAAGAGCAAGGCTAGCTCTCCCTTTCCTCCCTATATGGTGTGTGTGTAACTCTATGAGACCAACCCTTTGCATGGGTGCCCCAGGGGGTTTATATAGGCCTACCCCCGGGGGTACAATTGTAATCCGGCTGGGCGCGGGTCCTAGCCGTTAGTGTCTGTGTTCGCCGGCTTCTCCGCCGGCCATTGGGGCCCGCCGACTGGTGGGTCCCGCCGGCTGCCGGCCTCTTGGTCGACAGGCCGGCCCCACCGCTTGGGGGTCTTGTCGGCGGCTGGTTACTGTTGCCTTGCCCCTGATGACGAGGGCTTTGTCGAGGTAAGCGTGGCTACAGTGTGCCGCCTTGCGGGCCCTCACTGTAGCCTTACCTCGTCTTGTCTCCTTAATGTGGCGCATGTTTCGAGGGAGGGGGTAGCCGGCTCCCGGGGGCCGGCTACGCCCCTGGCCGACTGGGGGAGGCCGGGCCGCCTTCGTGCATCTCTCTGGCTAAAGGGGCCCGCCGCCCGCAGGCCGTACTTGCGTCTGTCGTGGATGACGTTGAGGCCAACATGGCTACAGTGCCGAGCCGGACGGGAGATGGCTGACCCGTACGGCGTCCTGTGGCCATGCCTGCTTCGGGATTTGGGGGTAGTGAGCCGTACTGCGACCACGCCCCGTCTTGTCACCATTATGTGGACACAGTCTTGGTGGGTGCGATCTTGGCCGGCTTCTTGGAGTCGGTGTTCTTCATGGCCGGCTTCTTGGAGTCGGTGTTTTTGGAGCCGGCTTCCTGGAGTCGGCCATTTCGTAGCTTTCTTGGGGAAGGTTTCTAGGACTGGGTCGCCTTCTGAGAGTCGGCCCCTGGGATAGCCGGCCGGGGGAAGGCGGCCCAGTGCTTCGAATGCTTGAAGGCTCAAATGGCCTGATAATTTTTTGAGGAGCCAGGGGGAGTCGGTTAGGCTACCCGTGGCCATTTACTCTGACACCTGCCTCGTGCCTTCCTCGTTGCTTTCCTTACGTACACTCCAAGTCTTCTGGATTGCTTCCGTTCCAAAAATAACTCTCCCGAAGGTTCCTTTCCGTTTGGACTCCGTTTGATATTCCTTTTCTGCGAAACACTGAAACAAGGAGAAAAACAGAAACTGGCACTGGGCTCTGGGTTAATAAGTTAGTCCCAAAAACAATATAAAAGTGCATAGTAAAGCCCATTAAACATCCAAGATGGATAATATAATAGCATGAATACTTCATAAATTATAGATACGTTGGAGACGTATCAGCAACCCCAAGCTTAATTCCTGCTCGTCCTCGAGTAGGTAAATGATAAAAGAAATAATTTATGAAGTGTTAATGCTAGCAGATGCACAAGTTTGATCAATGATAATTTCAATCACCTTTTCTAGCATCATCATATGTCATAACAATAGCTCAACTCATAAAGATTTGCATGATCAAGTAACAAACTATTCACATGTTAAAGTATACTCCCTCCGTTCAGAATTACTTGTCTCGGAAATGGATGCATCTAAAACTAAAATACGTCTAGATACATCCATTTCTGCGACAAGTAATTCCGAACGGAGGGAGTAGATCATAAACTTTCTTGAAAACTAACAAACTGTGTTATTAGTCATCAAACAATTACAATTCATCTTATTTTCAGGAAGAGTCTATGTCAGAGATTAGATTCCGCAAACTTCACATACTCAAGTATCATTTAGTCTTCCATGATTGCTACCACTCAAAGCATATTTTTAGAACAAATAGTATTCATCGAACACAGAGAAAGATAGGGGCTTAATGTCTCACATCCCAACCTTTTACCTCAAGGGTAATGTCAACAGTAATAATTCATGCTCAAATATATTTGAATGGCCATATATGCTTAGATCTTTCCATCACATGATGCTTGCCAACTAAAGAGTGGGTTGGAATGAGAAGGAATACTACTGACTCTTGCATAAAAGTAAAAGATAGGCCCTTCACAGAGGGAAGCAGGGATTTGCAGAGGTGCCAGAGCTCGAAGCAAAAACAGAGATGAAAATAATTTTGAGAGGTATGCTTTCATTGTCAACATAACGACCAATATGGGAACTCTTGGTCGTTATGTTGACAATGAAAGCATACCTCTCAAAATTTGGTTCAAGGAATTTGGATGCACAAGCAGTATTCCCGCTTAGTACAGACATTTTGGCTAGCAAAGGATTCTAAATAGCAAGCACCACATGTTAGAGGATCCATAACAATATAACTTATACAAATATACTCAAGCATAACTCATTATGTTGTCTTCCTTGTCCAACTTCAACTAATTTGCTCAGGTTTGAAAATAATTAATGGGGCTCACAATCATAGAAGATGTCCAAGATAGTATATTTATATGTGAAATCTCTCTTCCTTCAATATTCTTTCATGAATTGTTCAAGTGACCAATACAATGTTTGCTAACCTTCAATAAATTTACCACCTCTACTTCTTATATGTGAAGTCATTACTCCCCATGGGATAAGCATATGAAACATATATAATTTCAGATTTATGATATTCAAATCATTCAACCATTTACTCATAGGATATAAGTGAAGCACACGAGTAAATGACAAACTACTCCAAAAAGATACAAGTGAAGATCAATGAGTAGTTAAATAATTATTTAGCTATGTGAAGACTCTCCCATTTAATAATTTCAGATCTTGATAATTTATTCAAACAGCAAGCAAAACAAAATAAAATGACATGACGCTCCAAGCAAAACACATATCATGTGATGAATAAAAATATAGCTCCAAGTAAAGTTACCGATGAACGAAGACGAAAGAGGGGATGCCTTCTGGGGCATCCCCAAGCTTAGACGCTTGGTTATCCTTGAATATTACCTTGGGGTGCCTTGGGCATCCCCAATCTTAGGCTCTTGCCACTCCTTATTCCATAGTCCATCGAATCTTTACCCAAAACTTGAAAACTTCACAACACAAAACTTAACAGAAAACTCGTAAGCTCTGTTAGTATAAGAAAATAAATCACCACTTAGGTACTGTTGTGAACTCATTCTAAATTCATGTTGGTGTAATATCTACTATATTCCAACTTCTCTATGGTTCATACCCTCCGATATTACTCATAGATTCATCAAAATAAGCAAACAACACATAGAAAACAGAATCTGTCAAAAATAGAACAGTCTGTAGTAATCTATATCAAACGTATACTTCTGGAACTCCAAAAATTCTAAAATAAATTGGTGGACCTGAGGAATTTGTCTAGTAATCATCTGCAAAAACAATAAACTAAATAGTACTCTCCAGTAAAAAGTTTTAGCTAATCTCGTGAGCGCTAAAGTTTCTGTTTTTTACAGCATGATCATAAAGACTTCACCCAAGTCTTCCCAAAGGTTCTACCTGGCACAAACACTAATTAAAACACAAAACCACATCTAAACAGAAGCTATATGGATTATATATTCCTAAACAGAACCAAAAAGCAAGAAACTAAAATAAAATTGGGCTGCCTCCCAACAAGCGCTAACGTTTAACGCCCCTAGCTAGGCATGATGATTTCAATGATGCTCACATAAAAGATAAGAATTGAAACATAAAGAGAGCATCATTAAGAATATTACTAGCATATTTAAGTCTAACCCACTTCCTATGCATAGGGATTTTGTGAGCAAACAACTTATGGGAACAATAATCAACTAGCATAGGAAGGCAAAACAAGCATAACTTTAAAACTTTACGCACATAGAGAGGAAACTTGATATTATTGCAATATGTAGAAGCATATGATCCTCTCTCATAATAATTTTCAGTAGCATCATGAATGAATTCAACCATATAACCAGCACATAAAGCATTCTTTTCATGATCTACAAGCATAGAATTTTTATTACTCTCCACATAAGCAAATCTATTCTCATCAATAGTAGTGGGAGCAAACTAACCAAAATAACTATCATGTGATTGAAAATTAAGATCAAGATGACAAGTTTCATGGTTATCATTATTCTTTATAGCATACGTGTCATCACAATAATCATCATAAATAGGAGGCATGCTTTCATCATAATAAATTTGCTCATCAAAGCTTGGGGGACAAAAAATATCATCTTCATCAAACATAGATTCCCCAAGCTTGTGGCTTTGCATATCATTAGCATCATGGGTATTCAAAGAATTCATACTAACAACATTGCAATCATGCTCATCATCCAAGGATTTAGTGCCAAACATTTTAATACATTCTTCTTCTAACACTTCGGCACAATTATCGGAATCCTTATTTTCATGGAAGACATTAAAAAGATGAAGCATATGAGGCACCCTCAATTCCACTTTTTTGTAGTTTTCTTTTATAAACTAAACTAGTGATAAAACAAGAAACTAAAATATTCGATTGCAAAATCTAAAGATATACCTTCAAGCACTCACCTCCCCGGCAACGGCGCCAGAAAAGATCTTGATGTCTACTACGCAACCTTCTTCTTGTAGACGTTGTTGGGCCTCCAAGTGCATAGGTTTGTAGGACAGTAGCAAATTTCCCTCAAGTGGATGACCTAAGGTTTATCAATCCGTGGGAGGCATAGGATGAAGATGGTCTCTCTCAAGCAACCCTGCAACCAAATAACAAAGAGTCTCTTGTGTCCCCAACACACCCAATACAATGGTAAATTGTATAGGTGCACTAGTTCGGCGAAGAGATGGTGATACAAGTGCAATATGGATGATAGATATGAGTATTTGTAATCTGAAAATATAAAAACATCAAGGTAACTAATGATAAAAGTGAGCGTAAACGGTATTGCAATGCTAGGAAACAAGGCCTAGGGTTCATACTTTCACTAGTGCAAGTTCTCTCAACAATAATAACATAATTGGATCATATAACTATCCCTCAACATGCAACAAAGAGTCACTCCAAAGACACTAATAGAGGAGAACAAACGAAGAGATTATGGTAGGGTACGAAACCACCTCAAAGTTATTCTTTCTGATCGATCTATTCAAGAGTCCGCAGTAAAATAACACGAAGCTATTCTTTTCGTTCGATCTATCATAGAGTTCGTACTAGAATAACACCTTAAGACACAAATCAACCAAAACCCTAATGTCACCTAGATACTCCAATGTCACCTCAAGTATCCATGGGTATGATTATACGATATGCATCACACAATCTCAGATTCATCTATTCAACCAACACAAAGTACTTCAAAGAGTGCCCCAAAGTTTCTACCGGAGAGTCAAGACGAAAATGTGTGCCAACCCCTATGCATAGGTTCATGGGCGGAACCCGCAAGTTGATCACCAAAACATACATCAAGTGGATAACGTGATATCCCATTGTCACCACAGATAAGCACGACAAGACATACATCAAGTGTTCTCAAATCCTTAAAGACTCAATCCGATAAGATAACTTCAAAGGGAAAACTCAATCCATTACAAGAGAGTAGAGGGGGAGAAACATCATAAGATCCAACTATAATAGCAAAGCTCACGATACATCAAGATCGTATCACCTCAAGAACACGAGAGAGAGAGAGAGAGAGAGAGATCAAACACATAGCTACTGGTACATACCCTCAGCCCCGAGGGTGAACTACTCCCTCCTCGTCATGGAGATTGCCGGGATGATGAAGATGGCCACCGGTGAGGGATCCCTCCTCCGGCAGGGCGCCGGAACAGGGTCCCGATTGGTTTTTGGTGGCTACAGAGGCTTGCGGTGGCGGAACTCCCGATCTATTCTGTTCCCCGATGTTTTTAGGGTATATGGACATATATAGGCGAAAGAAGTCGGTAAGGGGAGCCACGAGGGTGGAGGGCGCGCCCAGGGGGGTGGGCGCGCCCCCTGCCTCGTGCCTTCCTCGTTGCTTTCCTTACGTACACTCCAAGTCTTCTGGATTGCTTCCGTTCCAAAAATAACTCTCTCGAAGGTTTCATTCCGTTTGGACTCCGTTTGATATTCCTTTTCTGCGAAACACTGAAACAAGGAGAAAAACAGAAGCTGGCACTGGGCTCTGGGTTAATAAGTTAGTCCCAAAAATAATATAAAAGTGCATAGTAAAGCCCATTAAACATCCAAGATGGATAATATAATAGCATGAATACTTCATAAATTATAGATACGTTGGAGACGTATCAAGGTACGAGGGACTTGAGCGTGGTCTCCTACTGGATTGATACCTTGGTTCTCAAAAACTGAGGGAAATACTTATGCTACTTTACTGCATCACCCTTTCCTCTGAAGGAAATATGCCCTAGAGGCAATAATAAAGTTATTATTTATTTCCCTATTTTCATGATAAATGTTTATTATTCATGCTAGAATTGTATTAACCGGAAACTTGATACATGTGTGAATACATAGACAAACAGAGTGTCACTAGTATGCCTCTACTTGACTAGCTCGTTGAATCAAAGATGGTTAAGTTTCCTAGCTATAGACATGAGTTGTCATTTGATTAACGGGATCACATCACTAGAGAATGATGTGATTGACTTGACCCATTTCATTAGCTTAGCACTTGATCGTTTAGTTTGTTGCTATTGCTTTCTTCATGACTTATACATGTTCCTATGACTATGAGATTATGCAACTCCCGAATACCGGAGGAACACTTTGTGTGCTACCAAACGTCACAACGTAACTGGGTGATTATAAAGGTGCTCTATAGGTGCCTCCTAAGGTACTTGTTGAGTTGGCGTATTTCGAGATTAGGATTTGTCACTCCGATTGTCGGAGAGGTATCTCTGGGCCCTCTCGGTAATGCCCATCACTATAAGCCTTGCAAGCAATGTGACTAATGAGTTAGTTGTGGGATGATGCATTACGGAACGAGTAAAGAGACTTGCCGGTAACGAGTTTGAACTAGGTATTGAGATATCGACAATCGAATCTCGGGCAAGTAACATACCGATGACAAAGGGAACAATGTATGTTGTTATGCGGTTTGACCGATAAAGATCTTCGTAGAATATGTAGGAGCCAATATGTGCATCCAGGTTCCGCTATTGGTTATTGACTGGAGACGTGTCTCGGCCATGTCTACATAGTTCTCGAACTCGTAGGGTCCGCACGCTTAACGTTCAATGACGATTTGTATTATGAGTTTATGTGTTTTGATGTACCGAAGGTAGTTCGGAGTCCCGGATGAGATCGGGGACATGACGAGGAGTCTCGGAATGGTCGAGATGTAAAGATCGATATATTGGACGACTATATTCGGACATCGGAAAGGTTCCGAGTGATTCGGGTATTTTTTTGGAGTACCGGAGAGTTACGGGAATTCGCCGGGGAGTATATGGGCCTTTTTGGGCTTTAGGGGAAAGAGAGAAGGGAGGCTGTGCGCCCCCCAAGGCTTAGTCCGACTTGGACTAGGGGGAGGGGCGGCGCCCCCTCCTTCCTTCTCTTCTCTTTTCCCTTTACTTCTCCCCTACTCCTACTACTTGGAAGGGCTCCTAGTTCTACTAGGAAAGGGGAATCCTTCTCCCGGTGGGAGTAGGACTCCCCTAGGGCGCGCCATAGAGAGGGCCGGCCCTCCCCCTCCTCCACTCCTTTATATACGGGGAGGGGGGCAGCCCTTGGAGACACAACAATTGATCATTGATCTCTTAGCCCTGTGCGGTGCCCCCTCCACCATATTCCACCTCGGTAATATCGTAGCGGTGCTTAGGCGAAGCCCTGCGTTGGTAGCATCATCAACACCGTCATCACGCCGTCGTGCTGACGGAACTCTCCTGCAAAGCTCTGCTGGATCGGAGTTCGTGGGACGTCATCGAGCTGAACGTGTGCACAACTCGGAGGTGCCGTGCGTTCGCTACTTGGATCGGTCGGATCGTGAAGACGTACGACTACATCAACCGCGTTGTCATAACGCTTCCACTTACGGTCTATGAGGGTACGTGGACAACACTCTCCCGCTCGTTGCTATGCATCACCATGATCTTGCGTGTGCGTAGGAATTTTTTTGAAATTACTACGTTCCCCAACATCCTCTTTAAGGGAAAAACCAACGCAGTGCTCAAGAGGTAGCAGCGCTACAGGTATTCTGTTTATTTTTTTTATTTTTAGTGTATTTATACGCCGTTATACAAATTTTGATACAGTACCAATTAATAGGTTGTTATATCATTATGTCCATGATGAATTAATATATCATTGTGAGGAAGAAACATGGATTATATTCATTTAGATGAATCAAAAGTTGAATTAGGACGACAATCCTACTAATTCAACTTTTGGTCACTTTTGATCCATCCACATGAATCTAATCCGCGTTCCTTCCACCAATGATATAATAATTAATCATGATCATAATAACAAATCATCATGATAATCATGATCATCATCATCATAATAATAATAACATACAAACTCTTGCATCATATCATCACCAACAACACTAGCTACTAATCATCATAGTCATTACCATTATTTAATCATCATAGTCATAGTGTAGCTATCTAATCACCACCAACACTAGTTAATAATAATTATCATAGTCATTAGCACCAACACTAGCTATTTAATCATCATAGTCATAGTGTAGCACATCATCATCTTCAAACTTGTTCTAGCTAGCTAATCACTCCTGCTGCTCTCTCTCAGGTAAAATAGCATAGAACATGTGTAGCAATCCTGCTTCATCATGTTGGAGCATGCAGATGAACCTGTCTCCTAATTGTGGGTTGCGCTTCTGATTGCTGCCCCCTAGTACTTCTCTGCGATCATTCACAATTCTGCTCCAGTCTTTCACTATTAAGCATTCCTCGGTTTTAGAAATTCTGAATGCACTCATGTGCAATGTAGGATGTCTTGGCCGTAAGCTAATCATTGACATGCGACCTTTAGTCTCGATCCACTGAGGCACAACTGTCATCGGGAGTCCCTGTTGAAGAACATCGTATCGTAACATACTTAGCAATGAAGTTTAGCTTAAAAAATAATGTATGCAAAAGATGCACTGAGAGGACTAATAGTAAAAATCTTACCATCATTCCTGAATAGATACGACCATAGTTCAATACGAACACTATTGGTCGCACGTTTTGAGTACTAAGATTTCTAAGTCCAGGAAAATAATTTGTCTTGACAGCATCAAGACCCTGAAGCCATGAAACATAATGAGTTATCTCCTCGCAATTTAGTTCAGCCCTGGGACAGTGGACGGTCATGTCTACCAAGCGCGGACATGTTTGCTTGAATGGAAATAAGCTGTCAATTGAAAATAGTTGTCAACTATTTTTGAATAAACAATATCCAAGACATAAATATGGTTGAGAAACTCACATAATGGTAGAACTGGAGGCATCTGCACATCGACCCAGATGTCGATATTACCTTCAATATCATCTTCCGGACGAATATCAAAGGTGATAACCATATCAGGCTCAAATGCATAAGTCTTGCATAGTGCTTGCCAAGTTTTGCATTCAAAATAGGTGTAGGTGTCTGCGTTGTATAATTTTACGTGGAAAGTATAACCATGCTCGGTCTTCAAGTAAACTCTCTTTACCTCCATAGTTTTCATAGGACTGAAACATATCTTATCCAAAACAAAAACTCTTGCATGGCAGGGGATACGCTAGTAGAATAGTAAAAAAATTAAATTATAAGTTGAAGCAAATGAAGCAGATGTCATGCTTAATTACGAAAAAAGACTTGTCGTTGTGACTTACTGTATCCACTTCGAAGTTCTCGTCCAGCTTGATGTTGAAGCGCCTATCATCATCTAGGAAGATTCTGTTGCACAAGCCGCGCTCGTCTTCGCAGTATTAGCAAATACCGAAATCCCTTTCGTCGTCAGACATTTCCTATGTTCATAGTTGAAACATTAATTGAAAATCGATCGAAGGCAACTACCAGGATACTCAACACACAAATCCGGGGCACTCGATATTTCCTACATATTCTAGCACAAGTCATGCTTAAATTCACACAAAAAATCCGGCATGACCTTTGCTAAAATAGGACATATCGAGCGCCTGAAATTTGCCGGAACGGAAATGAATCAACACTTCGGCAAAACATAGGCCACTCGGATTTTCCCAGCGATACAAAGATGTTCATGCTTAAACTTGCAATTCCATCCGGATGAATTATCATAAGCATTCACACATGAGCTCACCGACTAAATACCCTAGTTCTACTCTATTCAACACATCGAGGAGTGGATAAAGAGGAGGTGGACTTTTAGCTCACCGACTCGGGTGTAGAGGAAGTAGAGGTAGCTCGAATAACGATCACTCCAAGGAGACACGATTCTACAAAGCCTCCATATTCCACCGAGTAAAATTTTAATTATATCATCAAATCTCATATAGCATTCTTTGATGACAAAGTGATAATGACATAAATTCAACTAGTTCTATTAATTCAGCTAGTTCAACTAAGCACTTACTAAAAATAAACTAGTTCTATTAATTTTCTTACTAAAAATAGTAAAAAAAACTAAATTATACAAGAAAAGTACAAAAAAAGTT